>NC_137458.1:319122239-319307239 GCF_964235325.1 Thermobia domestica
GAATAACACTATGAACCTCATATCGCGGTGTTGTAAGATACCTATGGAACTCTGCCCCACTATCAACAATCACACACTGCGTCATATCTGTACGTTGTCCCCATTTTCCGTATAAGGAATTGAGGTACAACTTTGCGCATTGCCTAAGTCCAGGGTTCGTCCTAATATTTTCTTTATTTAATTTGATGCCTTCATGAGCATAATAATCGTCAATGTATTTTTGTTTGTCTTCTTCAGTTTTGCACCAAGCAGGATAGCCTGAAGCTTCCTGCTTCATTTGAAGAAACGTATTTACATAGTCCCGGAATAAACTAGGTGAATTCCGATCTTCAGAACCCATAAGTTCGAATTCCCAAATTTCATATATTTTGACGATTTGATAACCGTTTTCAAGAGCACGGTGAAGCTCTGGTGTACAAAAAGTTCCAGTCATTGCGCGTTCAGAATCGCTATGTGTGCAATTGTCAATACTTTCTTCTTCCATACATGTTCTACAAAGTCCAAATAGTAATCGACCTTGTGCCACGTACGGGAGAATGGGAAAAAAGAGTTGTTTTGGAGCCAATACAGTACATTTTATAATCCCATTTGTTTTTCCCACATCTGGGAAAACTGGCCCCTTATGCACCTTAGGTGGTCCCACCGGAAGAGGTTTCCTTGCCATGACATGGGGGTATAACGATGTAATATCGTAATATTTTACGGTTTCATTATCCGTACAATCCACATACGAACGAAAGACTTCTGTACGTCCTCCGTTATAGCAACTCTTAGGAATAAGAAAGTCGCTTGCATTAGTGCAATGTTCTTTAAGGAACTTTTGCAACTGTACATCTGTGCGAACTTTATCATCCCAAGAGCACTCCCATATTTCATACAAATTCATTTTTAGAATTTCCTTGAAATATTTACGACGGAGTTCCGTATGTTCGTATCTTTTTTCGAATGTGCTATACGGACCATGTGCGTTATCTACTACGGCATTACGGTTATACGGGAAACAAAGCCGGCACCCGTGCCAGAAACAGCCCAGAAATTCAAAAACAGCGTTAAGCTCTGCGTGGTATCCGTCAACATTATACCTTCCAAAAGATTGTTCTCCATTTCGTCCAGCATGCTGGATTTCTATACCCAATTGGTGTTCCATATATGTTAGCCATTTTATTGCTTTTTCACTAGTTTTAGTTTTATGATGGAACCCCAAAGGTGGTATAACAGAAATACTTTCTTCAGGAAGATATGATGTACGATACGTTTGCATGGCTAAACTTGCAATTGTAGACGAAACAAGAAAACATTGTAACCCATCCGTTTTCTCTTCTATAATATTAGTAAATTTGATAACAGCTTCTGTGAGAATTCTCACATCGTTTTCACAGTACTCCAGCATTTCCTTTTGCAAATTAAATTGCTCTCCCAAACGCACACGTTCTTCGTGCCATGCCTCCAACCGCTGCTTTTCTTCAGCACTCCGCGATTCAGGGTCATAGTATTCTATTTCCGGATATGGTCCTACATAATTTTGATTTTCTAAAGTATTAAACAAATATGGGAAATCTCCCTTCTTCAAATTTCCAGAAAGGCCTAATGTCTTTGGTAATTTGCTTAATTTACATCCAAGAAAAAGAAAAGAATCTCTAAAAATGATTTTATCTCGAATAGAAATACTAAAAATCTTTTGACCCTGAATTAAAGTTTTTGGAATAATATGCTGGGACTCAATGAGAGATCTCAAACAGAAAATGTTGTCATATTTACCCCCATTATGTGCCACTACGCAAATCTTAATAAATAGAGGTCTATCTAATAAAATATGCGTAATAAACTCATCAATGGTTTTATAAGAAAACGAACGATTACCGTTTTCATCACCACATGTAGTGCAGGGCTCATCAATGTTTTTGTTTATGCATACATGGCAAACATGTCTAAGACAAACTAGGCAAACTTCATGTTCCCTTTCCCCACGCTCATTTTCCGGCTTGAGCATGGTTTCCACGTCATAAACAATATAAAGAAACCTCTTGATATGAGTTGGTTTCAGTTTCTTCACATAACATGTGTGACCTTCCTGTACATGTTCATGACATGTACTACAAAAGTATTCCCCACATGTATGATCCGATTTCCGTTTTCTTAAATCATAGATTGCATTACAGTTGGTGCAAACTTTAACATATTCACACACACTTTTGCCAACTTTATTACCTTTTAAGTGATTGTCAAAACATTCACCTCTAGTAAAGTATCTGTTGCATGCTTTACATTTCATTTTATACATGTTAATATCTCGCTGATGACAATGTTCACAAGATGAACACACTACTTCACACTTATGTGTTCGAGGATTTCCATTATAACCAACTAAACAATGTAAACAATACTTTCTACTTCTTAAAAATGAAGTAATGGTTCTAATTGGCCTAAAATGACCAATACTCCCCCTTTCGTCATAATAAATGTAAATTGGTTTTGCACCCTGTAAATCTGTTCGCTCTACTTCTGTTCTTGGGTAACGTACTCTAAATTCCCGTATTGTTTCCGGAACTTTTTCATAAATAATAATTTGATAGTTTGGGCTTAAATGTTTTTGCAATAATTCAACATCATTAAAATCACAACCATTTCTTCCTTTAACACTAACACCTGCACGCGTACAGAGGGCAATAGCTCTATGCTTTAATGTCTTTCGATCAGGGTCTGTTAAATTACTTAAATTTTTTCGGTTTTCAGTATGCTTAGCTATGCCCCAAGCGATACTCTTTGGCAAACAAAGTTTGTCCGTATCGCTCCCCGGAAGATCTACTAAATGTTGAACTAAAAATTCGTTCAGGGGTAAATATTTGTTCAATGAGGAATTATTACTTCTACTTTTTCCAGCACCGAACATTACGTTTACTATTTGAAAACGAAACAGGACATGATGACCTAAAAGGAAGTCTTCATTACTATTTAACACTCTAGTAATAGAAGCTAAGATGGATTGTGCAGAAATATCTTTGCGGCGTCTCCACGGAACATACATTGCCTTGTTATCCTTACTATTTGAGGAATCAATGTACATCCCAACAAAATCGTTAGGTCTCGCATCAGTAAGTACATTATTTAATGCGAAGTTCATTAAGTTTTCAATATAGGCCGCAGGATTTCTAATGTCTTGATTTCCCCTTGGCCTAACCGCAATTTCATGTCCCACCAAGTTAAACTTAGTGAAACTTTTTCTGCTTTCACGTACCACTTCGAAGTTACCTTCCCCTGTATTTTCAACATCTTTTTGTGCGCTACGTTGCACCATAGGAACGTACCCAGACGTCCCGGGCTGTGGAGACCTCACCCCGTAACCCCGAGTATCGCGTGAACATTGTACACTTGATTGTTCTATTTCCTCAGGTACAACATTCACTTGATTGTGTCCAATTTCAGATAATTCATTAAACAAGGCCTCCACATAGTCAGATGTTCCGTATTCATCACGATTCACAACCACAGCGGAATTTTGATTCATGTGTGTACCATCTGTTTCATTTACTAAATGTTCATTAAGAATTTCATCAATTAAATTAAAGTCTTCTTCTTGAAGTGTATTTACCAAGGGTTCACTTTCTTGGTGGACCGAAGTTACGGGATTCTGAACAACAGATGGCACCACATTATTAATCGAAATAAATCGCGAACCATAATTACAAAATTCGGCTACCTCTGCTGCATTTATTCTATCAACCTGTCCTTGATTAAAATAATTTAAATGTATAAATTTATCATGTGCCCACTGGTACATGACTTGTGCACGGAAAAATCCGTGTGTAAACAAATCAACAATGTCAGCACTAGACATTGCGTATTGTAAAATTACCGCCTGATCATTTTGATAAAATTGAAACAGAGTGGAAAGCAAGGTATCATACCTTTCAGTTCCCCGTAGGCCTTGGCGTTGCTTATCCATAATACGCCACCAAGTCTCCAACACGCGCTCCTTCGTGTGCAGGCCTTCTATAACAGCAGCTAAGTAAATTTCGTCAATTTCATTGAACTCGTTTACCATCGATGCGCCGAGGAATTCCATCTGAAAAACATACATAAAATAATTTTGAGTATTTTATAAACAAATACATACAACATATACAATAGAATTTTCAT
This sequence comes from Thermobia domestica, assembly GCF_964235325.1. Taxonomy (NCBI): domain Eukaryota; kingdom Metazoa; phylum Arthropoda; class Insecta; order Zygentoma; family Lepismatidae; genus Thermobia; species Thermobia domestica. The sequence continues at coordinate 319,126,377 of NC_137458.1, forward strand.
CTTAAAAATCAACATCAAAACAGCTATACTGTGAAAATATTAAAATTTTAATAAAACACTTAATGAGTGTAAACCAAAAAAAAATATTTAAAAATATGATTTGAAAATAATAAATACATGTGTTCGCTAAAATCGTTATACATAAATGTATTAAGTTTAAATAATTGTATTGCATTATTCAAATACTCGCATATATATCAAACCTAATAATTATAATTTTCATTAACATTTAATATTTCTTTCAAAATCAACCTTAAATAATCAAGTATGTAGAATATAAATGTACTTACGATTTTCTTCTAATTTAATCTGCTAACTCTGCTGGAAGTCTCACAACAATTCTTCTTTTTCCCTTTAGCGTTTTCTATGCTGTCTCTTGCACTCTCTGCTATTCTTAAAATCTTCCTTTTATATGTACAACTGCAACAATATAATGAATATTACAATACTTCTTTTATGTATTAACTGTAATATCTTTATTATAAAAATATTAGCTTAAATTTGCACAAGCAATAAAACACGTCATACAGCTATCCTCGCCAACAAATCTATGATAACATTCCCTGAACAATGCAGTATATATACACTACAAGTTAATAAACTGGTTCAAACCAGTTTCAGCATGTTTCAACACATCTGCCAACACAAACAAAAAAAATCGCTGATAAAACAATAGTAGGGGAAAAAACAAACGAATACCGCACCAATAAAAATACTTTACTGATAATAAGGAGGAAAAATACCGAAAACAAGCATTCTTTATACCGTCAATCAAAACTTTATTAATGGTAGAAAAAAAAACATTATTTATTACTTTACTTTTACAACTTTCAGTATTTTTCAACATTTTCTCTTTATGAGCTATAAAAAGCGATTCAACTATTTGTAGGTTCACACTGTAAGTGTTCTTACGACTTTGTATAACAAACGATCCGTGAAAAATAGAAAAGGAGAATATAAAATATAACAAACGATTTATTTACAAGTTCAAAACATATAATTTTATTCGATCACAATCAATTTTAACAACGAGTTTCCAAAGGAAACGATCCAATAAATAATCACAAACTACGATTGTTCAGAGCTTCTATAAGAATTTTAATATTCTCGCAACTATGTTGCTCTCAGTTGCATAGCAAGCGACACAACTATTTATAAGTGTACACTGTAAGTGTTCTTACGACTTTTCAAAGAAAAGGAGAATATAAAATATAAGAAGCGATTCAATAAATAATAACAATCATAGATTGTTCGGAGCTTCAACATGAAGTGAACCAATTAAAATTCAATAAAATACTAAAACAGTATTAAATAATCAACTCAATTAAAATATGTATATGTACTACATCCTATAGTACGCACAACATTCACATTAATACTAACCGGTACGTATCCTGTGCATTCCACTTACAACAAACTAATATATTCCCAATACAAATTAATATGCACTGTACGTTTTTGGTATACGTACTATAATTAAAATTCAAACGTAAAATAAAAATGGTGGAAAATTAACTAATTTATACTGTACATATACCAATCACTATGACTATTTTAATACGTACAACATATAAAACAAATAAATATAAAAATGGCGGAACATGAATACTAATTAGTAACCAATTGCTATACATAAACAGAAGTTAATATTTATTTACTATAAATGTTATCGTTACCCACTACAGTGTATAATATATCGGATAAAAAAGTCAATAAAATATGTTTACCGTATAATGAGCCAATAAGCCTCATACAAAGTGTTAGTGTGTATACGTGCAATGGTATATTAATATATGTATTATAAAATGAACATGTAAGCTTCATACAAAGTGCTAGCCAACCATTGTATATATTTCCTATACACATAAAATAAAAAACCTGTTAATATTTCCTTGCTATCTACAATATGAGTCGGTATCACATAAAGTGGTAGCTAGTATACGTTCATTCAAATAGTAATATAAGTATGCTGTAAACCTAATACAAACTGTTTTGCTATCTATTCACTGACATAGTAAAATTATACGGCCCATATGGCAACCACTACGGTTCTGTGCTGTGCTTTATTCCATATACCGTAGCAAAGGTGAAAATGTTCACATTAATATTAGTACTAACTGATATCCGGTATGCATTGATCATATCTACTATACTTTATTACATATAGCACCTAAAACGTACTAATATAAAAATGGCGGGAAAGTTTCACGATTACTAAAAGCTAGCCGGGCAATGTATAAATGTACAATGGTCTACTAATACTTTATTATAGTAACAAATCTCCAATACTTTATTATATTCTAATATAAACCCTTTATGCTAATATTACGTATTATGCGGTATATTTCCCATGTATTATGTATATCAATATATATACGAGGTATAAAAATCAAATTGTGCCAATACTAAGTGGTAACCGCCCCTATTTGCTATACATAAAAAAAATCAAACTAAATTATAAGGTATCCATGCCACCCAGTGTACGCCAATGTCTGTATTATAAAAGATCGCCATGTTTATTACACATAATGTATATAAGGAAATTCCTCACGCTATTCTTTTCTTATGTTATACGTTTACTGATCATCCATTAGCAATAATGTGTACTATGTACACGATAGCAGTCGCTAACATTAATAGTGTGCCACCTACTGCGTATACTATCAGCTATACGTCTACTTTCCGCATTCATAGCATCTAATGTATACTATGTACACGATAGCAGTCGCTAACATAAACAATGTGAAAGCTATTCTATTTAGTACGCGCTTTGCGTCTATTTTCCGTATCCATAAAATCTAATGTATACTATGTACACGATAGCACTCGCTATCATACCGCCGCTGTGCTAATGCTGTATCTTTCATACCATGTTACTGTCACCCACTATACAACTAAGTTACATATCCATAAATATGATTATATACGTCATCCCTTAATATAATTCTCAACCATCATATTTACTAAATGCTAAATTTGCATTTCCGTACGCTATATACGCCATCCGTTCATGCTATTATCACCCATTGCATTCATCTATTTTCCGTACGCTATATACATCATCAATTAATACTAGTGTCACCCAACACGCATTATACATGTATTTTGCATTTTCCATACGATATATACAACACATCATGCCTTCCCGCTGTTATCCATTGAATTTGCTATACACTGTTCACCCATTTGCAATATTGTATGCTGCATATAGCACAGCATCTATTGTTGTGGTCATTTATTACCATTACTACTCACGGTGTACCTATATGCAATATAGTATACTGCATATAGCACAACATCTATTGTTGTGCATATTTAATGACATTACTACTCACGGTGTACCTATACGCAATATAATATACTTTTCACAATGTCATAATCATTTATTGCCATTAATATTCACTGTACATAAAACTTGGCAATGTCGGCCATCTTTGTTTTAAATCTGCAACTTTGCATACTATAAGCGGCCATTTCCACAAATATCTCTTACGCACGCTTCACCATAATACGGTACCGTCAAAACCATATACGCAATGCCCGCATTTTTTCATCGCACCACAGCAAAAGGCGGGTCGCATATACTTCGTCACAAAAATTCCGCATACCAGTACAAACTCTTATTCAACAAAAATAGCAATCACGCAAAACAAATAGGGTTCCATAAACAAAATCATTCACAAAAGTATATTCCGCATACATATAAAATCAAGTAAATTCCTGTGTTCTTTCATTCAAATCATGTACAGTTTCTACTATACATTAGTATCAGTTACCGTAACGTAAAGTGTGTTAAGCCATCAATGTGTTCTGCCATATGCACATTAGGTAAGTAAACTATTTCTTGTTTTATTCCACTATTCATAAGCTCGGACCAACACAACAATATACTAACTTAAATTTCATTATTGTCTGCAAGCTAAAATGTTAAAGCAATCGTCTTTGGTGCTTGGGGGTTCCTGCTTTGATCGATCCCAGCTCGCGCTAGGTGAGCGTTGTGGTGGAAAAACACCGTGCGCGTGCATTTTTTTTTTCGTGGTTCCTACCACTTTCTATATACTTTTTTCTTTACAAGTTTCATAAAACCAATAAATAGTGCCTTTTACCTCACCGACATAATCATCGGACGTAACACAATAAAATCGTTACATAGTTCTCTCAATATTTCCCCTTCTCCGCCCGTCATCGTTCACTTACTTTAATCATACGTCTCCCGTTAAACTCACACATCTCATTTCGCAAATGTACCATACTTTGTATGCTAAAACAGTCTCTTTTTTTTCCCCTACATATTTAAATAAGGCAATATCATTTAAAACTTGTACACCATTTATTCATTCATTCAAAATCTTTATGTTCGCCATTGCTTCTTACTCTGCTAAAAGAAAAAACAAAATGGTGGAAAACCACCAATGACCAATCTATCGTAATCGACACTCCACCCATTAAAGTCAACCCTTCTGTCAATGTCTTCAACACCCTCTGTAAGATAGCACTATTTTCACCCACGCCCTCCTGTCAATTTTCAATACCTCTCCAAGATACCAGTTTTCAGCCCCGCCTCCTATCATTCAACAGCTTAAAACTCCTTCAGAACAATTTTCAAACCCCCTGCCAGATAGTAATATCTTTAGCCCTGCCTACTGTCATTCAACGCTAGTAATAGTTAACAAACTTCAGCCATTTTTAAAAACCAAGCAAAGTCTCTTCATTATTTTTATAATTCTGTTTTAAAATTACATGTAAATAGTTTTTTTTTTCAAATAAAGCTCTTTTAACTTTCAAGTTTAAATCGCTTGGCTTCAAACCCCAGCACCAAAATAAACATCCGTTGTGGCTAGCGTACGCATTTTTTTCCGTAAAAAGCCAAATTCCATTCCCGGCGTTAACTAACATACGCGTCTTTGCCGTTGCAAAGCCGGGTTCCATTCTCGGCATTAGCTAACGTGCGCGTCTTTGCCGTACAAAAGCCGGGTTCCATTCCCCGCGGCAACGGCTAGCGTGCGCGTCTTTGCCATAGCAAAGCCGGGTTCCATTCCCGGCGTTAACTAACGTGCGTGTCTTTGCCATAGCAAAGCCGGGTTCCATTCCCGGCATTAGCTAACGTGCGCGTCTTTGCCATAGCAAAGCCGGGTTCCATTCCCCCGCGCCATCTTATATCTTTCAAATTGTTAATATAATCATTACAAGCAAAGTCTTGTAAGCATATACAACAATATAGCCTCGCTGCCAATAATTAATAATTGCCAATAATTGAGTTAATTCAAAAGTAACTCAACAATCAAAGTACTATCATTATATATCTAATAACAGGGCATTTATCTCATCTTATATTTTTAATATTCAATTGATATAAATAAATAAAATTCCTTACCTTCAATAATAAATCCAACCGTTCCAATCAAATTACACCGTCTACAAACAACTTAGCACTTAAAAACACAACATTAAAATCATGTAAGGCAATATACTTTATTTATAAATCAGTTTTTACTTCTTATCCACAAAAGGAGGAGGGATTTATCTTCGCCCACGTATTTCATCCCACGTTCATACAAACGAAATCAATATCTCTATGCTTATTATCCAAAACTCCCCTTTTGCCCACGCAAAAGGAGGGAAGTCTGCTCCAATTAAAACAAGATGATACACATATCATTACTTCCTTTGATATTCTAATCGAACACACAAGTTACGTGACTCAAAGCATATATTGCTTTTTCCCTAATTATCAAATTATACTTGACTTTATTCATATCTTATATTCAGTTTCCGCTACAAAAGGGGGAGAAAATAAATCATATCACAGCCTCTTCCGCTCTAATTAAAATTATCATAAAAGATTTTCAAAGTATCAAACTTTCTTCCGCTCCAATTATCGACTCACAAAATTAATCATTCTTGATAATTTTTATCACTTCCGGGTCTAATCTCCCCCAGTGCTATTCAAAGGAACACACAATGATAATTTCCACTCTATACTATACGATTTAATATGGGAATTAAAGTCTTATCAAACCCGGACTTCCTGAGGACATATATGCTATTTTCTACTTTCCTGCTTGTTTCTAATATTTTGTTTGACGAAAGGTTGTATAACTAATAGGATACTATATTTTTCAGTTAAAATATCGTATATCGTATTTCATATTTTATTAAGTAAATTGACAAGAGCAACGCCAGTAGGTAGTAGCCCTTCGTACTCGTAAACAACAAAAGTGTAAGAAAAGATTTGATTCCTTGCTCATGAACATCTTAAAATTCTGTCTGGAAAACTGTGAGATCAGATTATTGAATAACAAATTTGCAAAACAAATAAATAGAAAGGATAATATTAATCATAGTAATAGTAATGTTGCTTGTTTTGCAAAAGTCATATTGAAACAGGTATTAATGAACAACTTAATTTTTAATTCCACACATGCTATTAAATGTATGTTATTACTCTTAGAAAATGAAAGACAGTAAATATTACAAGCATATGCTACGACATTTAAAGAAATATTTGCTTTTGCAACTTCCCGAAACATGTTCGTTACCATTAGGTGCAGTTTTCACTTTCTTGGAGCACATCAAAACACAACAATACTTAGAATCACTCCATACTCCAGTTATACACAATAACACTAAAACCTAGAATTGTGTTGAATTCACTAAATTTAATTGTATATACACTCTTATACCACTAACACACCACTTCACTCATATATTGCACTACAAAACAATGGAAAAGATAGAAGTTGTTTCTTGTTACGCTTTTTTCTCTTACTTTAGAAAGAAGAAGACATTTTAGGAACTACCAATTTTTGTGCAATTAAAAGATAACTTGTGAAATGCTTTTTTTTCTTCTTCTTTTGCGAAATGCTCTCTAAATTAGTTTCAAAGCGGCTGACTAACATATCGAGCCCTTGTAAGATGTGAAATTATGCTGAAATTGTTGTGCTCCAATAGGTTAACTTTAGGTTATTTTCTGTGGCAATTAAAACGCAATTCCTGTAGTTTTCTTTACTCCACGGGAAGACAACCAATACATACTCACGGCAAATATACGGCATCATTTTTTCTATGAACCAGTAAATACATACAAAAATTTTACTTTTCTAAATGAAACTATATACATTAATGGGTTACTTCAAAAAAGTGCGGGGGCAACTGCCCCCCTTTGCCCCCCCTAATCGCCGCCCATGATCTCCACCTATATCATAATAAAAATATGTAACATTTATTAGGTAATTTTTGTTTCAGTCAACGCCACTGAAGCATACGAAAACCAAAACAAGAAACAAACATTCTATTGATTCCATATTTTTATTAATTTTACCCATTTGGGTTTCTTTGTATGGTATATTTCGAGATAAATCTTTAACTGAACCCTGTTTAAAAGCATAAACGACCTTTCTGAATGAAAATATCTCGCTAATTAGAAGAAACAATAGCCCAGTGTTTTTCCACTCAATTTTAACTGTTTCGTCTCACTGCAATTAACTCAGTGCTCATTACACACAAAAAGTGGAAAATAATAATTACATTCATTAGCTAGAAATAATAATCACGCATTGCACATATATTTATGTCTGTGCGTGTAGAAGAAAGAAAAACGTGCGTGTTTTATATGTTCCATATATTGTATGATAATAAGCTCAACCATCCCAGCAATTCATTCTACAGTTGAAATTAGGGTCTAAAACGATTATATACAGTATACAGGGTCGGATTTAGAGGGAGTGCAAAGGTGCATGTGCACCCTCCCTCCTTTGAAAATATACACTACATAAAGTGAGAAGCTAGCAGTGAAAATAGCAACACTTCCCGAAAATTTCTGCTGTCATGTTTCCCGTTTGGGTTTAAAAGAAAGCGGAGTTTTGCAAAATCAGTTTAAGTCAATTTTCTGAAGGTGAAAGGTAAAGTATTCATCAAGAACAGACAGTATTTCCAGGGCAATTCCTCATTCACACCACAGAAGCCTTAAAGGCATTATTAAGAAATTCAAATTTAATTCAAATGTAGTGGAAGTTATTAGTGCACCCCCGTCAGAAAATCACGGTCCTGTATATATATTCAAAAGCATCAAGATACTCTATTTTCTCCCAAAATGGAGGTGGATACGACAAAGGTCCAGCTTTATCTGGTAATGGCTGCCATCTTGAAATCCACTGTATTGGATCGACTTCTCATCTAGTAAATAGTAATGATGTATAGCATGAAATAACAAGAGAATTTTGTTGTAAATGTAATGCTATAATTTTTTTTTAAAAAAAAGATATGAAATCTTTGAGTTCTACGTCCCACGATTATGGCGGCGAAAGGAAACGGTGATGATGAGAAAGGAATGAAATGGTGGAATGAAGAAAGTGGAAAGAAACGGAAGAACCCCGAGGAAACCCATGCATACGGTGTTTGTCCACCACAAAGTTCACTTGGCGCGAACTGGGATCTAACCAGGGATCCCAATCACCAAAGTTGAACGCTCTACCATTGAGCCACCGCGGCCCCATGCTATAATTTAGCCACTGATAGATGTAACGATTCACATGTTACTTATACTTAAAGGTTCGTACTGTCTCTCTTTCAGGTAAAGAATGATGGGCCTGACAATGGATGATCCTGATGTCTGGGGCGTCGTAACTGTTACTTGAACAACAAACACACCAAACAGGGCTCCAATTACCAACGACACTGTTATATCTTTTATGTAGCCAAGTTTCGTGCAGTAGGTAATGTGGCAGATGAGTCCTTCTGTGGCCCTCTAAAAAATAACTACCGGACCGTCCAAGATGGTCCTGGTACCACTTCACACAAATTCTACAGAAGCACTGAATATTTATCAGCAGAACGTGGTATCAGACAGTGCTCAATTGTACATCGAAATTAATAATAATAATAATTCCAATTTCTTTCTTTACCACTAAAACGCACACTACAAGGGTCTTTCATCGTATTTTTCGCCTAAATGTGGCGTAATAATCGTGGAATGATGGAAGTCAGTGAAGGGATTGCATCATCCTCCTTAGGAACAAAAGAAGACGCTGCTATTTATTTATTTATTTATTTAGTAAGGTTCGGGACGTTGGTACTCAATGGTATCTAGGAAAACTAGACGACAACGCTCCTGCGCTCAGTCTATTTCCAAAGCTGCTATTGAACAGTGAGGATTCCATCTTGTTTTCCATCCACCTTCTGGAGAGTATGCAATTACTCCGTTTCGTCATCCCGCGATTGTTGCGCCATCTTTAGGTTTAGAATATAATAAACACTCCTCGTATATAGGTTTTCACATATTTAAAATATGTAAATTGTTGTAATGTATTCTGTGTCTATTAGATGTCATATAACGCTTTCCAATAGTTTCTTATTTTGCTGTTGCACTATATGAGACACCAATAACAGCTGTCTTAATTTGTCAAGGGGCCCTAAAGTCAAATAAACTAAATCCTATTTTAGTACTTTGGCATTGCTTTCCTCTATCTTTTCCTATAAGCGAATTAATATTTTTTTAAAGCATCGACGAATGTCGCTGTGATACCTGTGAATGCAGCTATTGTCTTCGGGTTTACCTTCAAATTCCAACTTCAAATTGCAGAGCATGATAATCATCGCGATTAGCTAGTTTATCCTTGGCGAGAGTTTTTCAATCAGTTCCGCTCCATGACGGACTGAGCATTGGGCAAATCGCCCTCTCTTGAAAAAGAACAACCAAACGCTACGCGACCTCTGTTCATGGGGCGAATAATACAACATTGCCTAGCTTCTTAACAAGATGCAATCGCTAAATTTCCAAGTGAGGAGAAATGCATGCTATTTGCAGCCTTGATTTTTTCTTCTTTTAAGTAATTAAGTTTTAAACAAAAGATTCAGCCCGAGGCACATATTGTTCGAGTACGATTTTAATTGAAGTGACTGGGGTCTCATGTTAAATTATCGTAAAGACAGTAAAGAAATTAAAGTGAAATGAAATCTTTCATTTAACGTCTCATGATTATACCTTTTCGGCTAAGGGAGACGATAGAAGAAATGGTGGAATGGGAAAGTGGGGACATCTTCTATTGAAGAACGATATCTTTCACTCGTACGTCCCACGGTTTATGCTCTGTAGGTTAAAGGAGACAAATTATTAACTAAAGTAAATAATTATGAAACAGATTGATGGAATGAATGTGCGGGGAAAAAATGGAAGACCCCAAGAAAATTTACAGACGATTTTGTCCAACGCAAACTGGCATGACCTGGGATTGAACCGGGAATATCTCGCACCAGAAGTAATCGCTCTACCACTTTTTTTCTCTCCCCAACCGGGACACTTGTTTCCATACTGATTTTGTTTAATATTCTATGTAATTCCACACGACAGAGACACGAATACAGAAACATCGGGGACAGATAGAAATCCGACCCTGCTCTTCAGAGGGACTCAAGCTCCGGATTGATTGGGACTCATGACTCAAAGCCGAATGCCCGAAATAACATCACTGAGCCACCGTGATCTTTTCTTCAATTATAACTAACTAGTATCGATTACCCGCTACGCTGGCTTAAAATAAAAAAGTTAAATGCACAACTCCTTATCTCATGGGTTTGGTACCAATGAATTATGTTTTTTTTTTTTTTTTTTTTGGTTTTAGTAGTATGGATTAAAAACGCATCGAAAGCAGGGGCGGCTTGACTATGAGAGCTGCAGAGCTGCAGAACTACCAGCTATTTTAGTGGAATAAATGTATTTTCAATTAAGTGAATTGTGTTTAATTTAATCAAGGTAATGACATGTAATGATGATATTTGGGCTAACAGTGTCCTGAAATTGTGGTGCTGGATATGCTACATAGCGTTCAATTACTGGAAACACCTTCTGAAGCTTAATAATATTGCAAGAGCTGTGCACGGATTGCCCTATGCTTTAGCATTGAAACCAAAATCTTCACCAGCCGCACTGTATTACGTTTTCCTTGTTTGTTAGATAGGATTTACTAGAGCTGCACTTCCAGCAGCTCAGAACTCACGAATACTTCCGAAGAAGCCGAAGACACACGACGAGATGTACCAAATTTCACAAAATTAAATCCCCACGTTAAGCGGGTTTGCATATCCAGGCTCCTAACTATGAAAACATTTACGCTCACTCCAACCTCAATCATTTCACGAATTCAACCTGTTTTACGTATGTTATTAGGACATAATATCGATTGTGATTTATTCTAAAAACACTTTTATACATTGCAAGAGCTGTAACGTCCAAATATTTAATGAGAACTCATAGTCGTATCGGAATAAACAAAAGCGAGTATGGAACAGTAAACTGCTTTCACAAAAGGCAAAAGAAGATGTGCAAAGGCATACAAAACGGTCGAGTGGTTTGGGTCGATACACTACCCATCACATGTTTGTGTGTTCAAACCCGGTAGCAAGCTGTTTCTTTTTTAAGTGTATACCTATTTTCATCCGGAGGCTGAAAATATTTCTTTGAGTAACTCATTGAAAACTTCTTTTGTTTCAAATTCGATTAGAACGGAACATTATATGAATTGCGAATCTTAAATCCATAGCTAAAAAAAAAAAAAAAAAAAAAAAAAAAAAAAAAAGAAGTATACTCACTACTCCATTATCCTCTGATTTGTAACGAAAAACTATTTATAAACAGTGGTGACTTCAGAAAATTATCCTCGGGGGGAATTTCAATATACGGGTGGAGGGCAAACATTGGTAGTCCACATTGAGCACGATCGAATATATGGTCCTGAAGGCGGAAATTTCTTAGCTCGAGAGGAGTCTCAAATTCTCCCTCAGATCACTTCGGGTTCGATTCCCGGCGGGAGCTCATGTGGTTCGGATTCCACGTTAATCAGTAGGTCCACGTCTCATATAGCCTCGCTGCTGAACGGGACGTTAAACTCAACTCAACTCAACTCTCCCTCAGATCACATCCTGAAAGCATCATTGCTTAAAAGCTTTTCGTAACAAATATAATATTACACTTGTTTCTCGTTTTACATTTTGAATTGGTAAAATCATAACTTATAGAATATTATAATAAAAGCATAAAAATTACAATACCCATCATGTATAAATTATCCTGTAAGTTACCAACTTTGGGTCAGGTTAAAACTCAAATATTTGTTTTCGGATTGCACTAAGAAGTAAGTCCTCTCTATATAATCCTGATTGGAAAGCCATGTATAACTCTAATTAATTAATCAATATTTATACAAATATTTTTTTTTATTTTACTATTCAATATTATATACACTTCATTTCCAAAATCAAAATCTCGAAAATGTATATTGTACGAGTGCAGATTCGCAAATAAATGATTATTTATCATATATTGGTCTCTATTCGAAATTCTATTTAATCGAATCCGACAAGAACACAGACAGAAACATCGAGAACAGGTGAAAAAAAAGAGAGAAAAAAAGTACGCGGGGACTCGAACTTAGTTCGAATGGTGCTTTATAAGCCGAACGCCTTAGACCACTCGGCTATGGAACAACTAGTGATTGTAGCAAAGGCTTCGAGTAGTAGTCCTTATTACAGAATAATATTTTCTATTGCCTAAAATTTAAACCTAATTTACTTTGATATAATATATCTATTAATTTGTTTCATGAACACGTTTTCGTTACTTTGATGAATGATGTATGTTGTTGATATAGATTCTATTACACGTTCTTTCGTAAATATTATAGAAAGTATCAGGGTTATTTATGATCTTTCATGGAAATTAACTGGCACATGCGCAGTACACAGACAGTTCAATTGGAAGGCGAGGGAAGGAAACGCTAACACACTGTTAGAATGTTTCCCTCGCAAGCAGTAGTTCCCAACCGAGGGACGGCGGGACGCACTTCCTCCTCCTGGGGTGGCGTGAAGGGTTTACGAAGTCCCTTCGTTGTGTTATATTTCTTGAATGATTATGCACAATATCCAGTCACATCTTCTACACATTTGGAAGTGATAAATCGTAGTATAAATAAACTGTCCTCCACACACAGTGATTGTTGCTTTTCCAAGATTATAAACTGAATCACTTTTTATTTCAATAGAATATAAAAGTTTCAATGGGAGGGGTTACAACCCCCCTCAACCCCCTGGGTCTTTGATATGTCACCGCCTAAACTGTAACTTTCAAGTTAGAATCGAAAAATGGAGGCATGTGACCTACTAAGTATATTTTTAGTTCATTATACACTTTCATAAATAAAATATCCACAATTACAATGACAGTAAATGCTAAGTAATTATTGTAAATCTTTGTACTTTCATTTTCCCTCTTTCTTCTCAACTGAGCTTGAAAAATGTAAAAATGGGAGGTTAAGAATTTCAAATATTACGTATATTTGAGCGTATTACGAAATTATATTTAAGAGAATCCGGCAGGATCACAAACAGAAACGTCAAGAAGAGGTAAAACCAAATTGTACTGTGGTGGGATTCGAACTACTCTTGAATGGTGCCTCAGAATCTCTAGCCGAATGCCTTAGTCCACTCGGCTAATGTGACAAGTTAAAAATATAGTAAGCGTGTTTCATGTTCAATCTTTTGTTACAGTATGAAATTTATTTTGTATTCTCTGAAGTCTGCCTATTTTGGCCTGATGTAATAGTCTGTTGAAATTGTTTTATGTTTACGGTATTCTTTACTTTGACGAATGATGTTGTTAATATAGGTTCTATTACGTATTTGTTCATAAATATTACAACAATTGTCAGGATTATTTATGATCTTTCATGAAAATTGACTGGTGAATGCGCAGTAGAAACAGAAAGATACATTTTACCGACATTTGTCATACACGCCAGAACGCAAATTTCTAACAAGTTCTGAAAATGCATCGCCCTAAAGGTTGTGGAGAACTGTTTGTTGCTTTGAGAGGAGAAATCATAGGACAAACTGTGCCTGTCCCGAGCAAAAATGGGACAAACTGTGCCTCAGATTGCTAGAGATCTGGGATGTGACAAGAAAACGGTCAAGAAATGGGTTCAGCGACATGAGGAAGGTGGTGAATGGTTCAGGTCTCGGTCAAGAAGTGGAAGGCCAAAAGTGACAACTGCAGCTCAAGATCAAGCTTTAGTTACAGAAGTAATCAACAGACCTCTACACCACACGTCAATCCTCTTGGACAAAGCCAGAGAATATAATTGTTCTCACGAAACAATAAGAAGAAGATTATTGGGGGCTGGTCTACACTGTTCAAGACCCCCTAGGAAGACTCTCCTGACTGAAACTCACAAGGCCAGACGAATGGAATGGGCACAGAATAACATAACCCAACCTCAACCATATTGGGACTTAGTCATTTGGACCGACGAGAAGGTTTTCAAGTCTAACCAACAAGGCACAGTTATATTGTATAGACCACGCGGAACCAGGTATGCTGAACAAAATATTATCAGAATTTCTTGTTCAGGGCGAATATCAGCACACTTTTTGGGATACATGACGGCTGCTGGTCCTGGAGATTTGGTTGCGGTGCCTGAGAGAATGAACAGCAGTGTTTACATTAATATCCTCGAAAATACGTTGTTACCGTCCTTAGAAAGAATCTTCCCCGAACAGGAAGAATATATATTTATGCATGACAACAGTGCTGTTCACTCTTCCCGGCAAACACGAGAGTGGCTAAGTGAACAGCCAGAGTTGATTTGTATTGAGCGGCCCCCTCTATCCCCAGATTTGAACCCAATTGAACATCTGTGGGCCTACATGGTGCAAGAATGGGAAGAGAGACGTGATGACAGAGACCAAACGTTTCTTCAAAATCATGTTATGGAACTGTGGCAACATTTTCGTGACACACCGTCGTATTGCTCGAGACTTGTATCTAGTATCCCCTCCAGACTTCAAGAAGTTATTGACTCTGGAGGTGATTGCACGAAGTACTAGTGTGTTATTTTTTGTGTAAACATTTATTTAAGTTTCATTTATATATTATATTTTTTCAAGAGCAATACTTTCGTTCTTCATTCTTTTCCTTTGCTTGTTTACTTATTAGTTCTTTAAAACGTTAAGGAAGAGTAGTATATCTTCAAAAAGTATTTGTGAATTTACTTTGAACCTTTCTAAGAATACATATACTTTTTTTTCTTACTCTATATCATGCACAATATTACTTTCATTTCAGTTAATTAATAACTTTATTTCACATCTCGGATAAAAGTCTTATTGTCATTTTAACAATGTTTTCCTTTTGATTGTGTAATTTCTAGTTTCATTGAATTATCTCAATTCGAATGAATAAATCACATTTTGTTTATTGTCCCTTCCTTAGCTAGGTTCGAATTCGAGAACAATGTGGAGTAATTTAAGTTCTTTATTCTTCACATTGTGCAGTAATGACAATATTAATTATTTTTCATAAGTCCAGTTGATCAGTGAGAACTTGGACAAACATTAACCTGGTGATTTTTTACGCAATGACAAGCGTAAAATACATTTTAGCTGTTCTTTATACTTCACAGCGATGAAACATTCTAACAGTGTGTTAGCGTTTCCTTCCTCGCCTTCCAATTGAACTGTCTGTGTACTGCGCATGCGCCAGTCAATTTCCATGAAAGATCATAAATAACCCTGATACTTTCTATAATATTTACGAAAGAACGTGTAATAGAATCTATATCAACAACATACATCATTCATCAAAGTAACGAAAACGTGTTCATGAAACAAATTAAGATATATTATATCAAAGTAAATTAGGTTTAAATTTTAGGCAATAGAAAATGTTATTCTGTAATAAGAACTACTACTCGAAGCCTTTGCTACAATCACTAGTTGTTCCATAGCCGAGTGGTCTAAGGCGTTCGGCTTATAAAGCACCACTCGAACTAAGTTCGAGTCCCCGCGTACTTTTTTCTCTCTTTTTTTTTTCACCTGTTCTCGATGTTTCTGTCTGTGTTCTTGTCGGATTCGATTAAATAGAATTTCGAATAGAGACCAATATATATGATAAATAATCATTTATTTGCGAATCTGCACTCGTACAATATACATTTTCGAGATTTTGATTTTGGAAATGAAGTGTATATAATATTGAATAGTAAAATAAAAAAAATATTTGTATAAATATTGATTAATTAATTAGAGATATACATGGCTTTCCAATCAGGATTATATAGAGAGGACTTACTTCTAAGTGCAATCCGAAAACAAATATTTGAGTTTTAATCTGACCCAAAGTTGGTAACTTACAGGATAATTTATACATGATGGGTATTGTAATTTTTATGCTTTTATTATAATCTTCTATAAGTTATGATTTTACCAATTCAAAATGTAAAACGAGAAACAAGTGTAATATTATATTTGTTACGAAAAGCTTTTAAGCAATGATGCTTTCAGGATGTGATCTGAGGGAGAATTTGAGACTCCTCTCGAGCTAAGAAATTTCCGCCTTCAGGACCATATATTCGATCGTGCTCAATGTGGACTACCAATGTTTGCCCTCCACCCGCATATTGAAATTCCCCCCGAGGATAATTTTCTGAAGTCACCACTGTTTATAAATAGTTTTTCGTTACAAATCAGAGGATAATGGAGTAGTGAGTATACTTTTTTTTTTTTTTTTTTTTTTTTTTTTTTTAGCTATGGATTTAAGATTCGCAATTCATATAATGTTCCGTTCTAATCGAATTTGAAACAAAAGAAGTTTTCAATGAGTTATTCAAAGAAATATTTTCAGCCTCCGGATGAAAATAGGTATACACTTAAAAAAGAAACAGCTTGCTACCGGGTTTGAACACACAAACATGTGATGGGTAGTGTATCGACCCAAACCACTCGACCGTTTTGTATGCCTTTGCACATCTTCTTTTTCCTTTTGTGAAAGCAGTTTACTGTTCCATACTCGCTTTTGTTTATTCCGATACGACTGAGTTCTCAGTAAATATTTGGACGTTACAGCTCTTGCAATGTATAAAAGTGTTTTTAGAATAAATTACAATCGATATTATGTCCTAATAACATACGTAAAACAGGTTGAATTCGTGAAATGATTGAGGTTGGACTGAGCGTAAATGTTTTCATAGTTAGGAGCCTGGATATGCAAACCCGCTTAACGTGGGGATTTAATTTTGTGAAATTTGGTACATGAGGCGCCCTTCTCTTGTTTTTGATAACGGAGTTCAGTGTAATTGTTGCGTGCTTTAAAAATAATGGTATTCCATATTCGAGTTTGTGCAAATTTTCTGAACAAAACACAATTTATGTGACAATTTTAAGGAAGCCATAAACCTTTTGGAAATTCTTCTAATTACCCCAACGACAATAGCTGAAGCAGAAAATTACTTCTCTAATTTTAAAATAGTTAAAACATTTTTGGGAAGCACAATATGTCAGAAAAGAATCAATGCTTTGGCTGCCTTATCAATCGAGTGTGATTTCATATCCGCAACGCCGAACTTGAATGAAAGAGTAATACGACATTTTAAACAGCAGAAGTCACGTCGGATAGACTTAATTTACAAACGATAAAATATCTATAATTCAGTAGTATTAATAAAATTTCTGCCTATAGACATTACGTGAATCCGAAATTGTTATGGCATCTGAAAACAGTATGTTTCTTACGGTATGGATATGTATTTTTAAAATTTGTTACACACAACAGTGGTGTATTTAGGGGGGAGATATCGGGCTCAAGATCACCCGAAATTCATTAAAACTTGTAGGCATCCCAAAGGAAAAAATAAGTGCTTATTCATATGCTGTGTATAGCTCCTCCCGAAACAAAATCCTAAATACGCCACTGACAACCAATAATCAAAACAACAGTGTTTTGCTTGCGATACAGTAAAGTTGTATATATATTTGTTAATTTCAATTATAACTGTCATTTATAACGATTAGAGTGCTGAAAGATTATGCTGGTTCGTGTACATTTTATAATTAATTGCTGTAAACGGGAAATTTAATATACAAAAAACAAACTGTGCAGAACTACCTCAGATTATGGTGTCGAGCCGCTACTGATCGAAAGTATCACTGTTCATTTCAGCGACTTCGAAAACTATAGATTCAACACTGATATCGGTCATTTTCGATAATTTATAAATATCTCCCCTCCCCTACGTCGTACCGTCAAAGTGATAAGATAAAAATTATTCCAGGCCCGAACCTCATTTTTGTTGAAAATTTGATCGAGATCGGTCGGGTGGGTCAAGAGATTAAGAGTCACAAACATAGTTACTTATATATATATTCATATCACAAAGATGAATTTTATAATATCTGATGAAGGCAAGATACTTAGCCGAAACTGTAAGAATATTATTTATTTACTAATAGTATATGTTTTGCTCAAAACTTGACTTTCATTTTATATCATAAAGCAACCCTCGACTCTACTTCAACAAGATTTTCAGTGGAAGAGCGTTCACCTCCGGCGCATTGGGTCCCTGGTTCGATCCCAGCTCACGTCAAATGAACATTGAAGTGGACAAACACCATCTGCGTGGGTTTTCTCGGGGTTCTCCCGTTTCATTCTTCCATTTAATTCATTTATCATTATCACCGTTTCCTTCAGCCTAGCCGGCATAATCGTGGGATGTAAAATTTAAAGATTTCATTTCATTTTCCACTCGACTTAAACAAGATTTCTGTAGCATACTTGCTGTTCACTGTTTTTATTTGTTTTTTTTTAAAGAAAAGAAAAAAAGAAAGAAAGAAAATCACTTGGCGATCCTATTCCTCGTAGTTCGTAAATATGTGTTCGTAAATAAAATCATGTTAGCATAAATTTGTTAGCATCAGTGGAAAGTTTTCTCATATTTTATTGAATTCAACGCAAATGAGTAAAAATAGTAAAATAGTAGACTTTTCTGTACCAAATTTTGTGCAGAATTGTTCTTTCATTTATATTCAACATTTTAATTCCATGCTTGTCTTTCGGTCTTTTGTGACCTGTTGTTTGCAATCTACATACATTTACTGCAGCAACTTTTAGCTAAAACATGATTATTTCCGAAATCTGCTTCATTTGTTCAGTTGAAAGGTCATCGTCTGGGCTGAAGTTCGTTAAATACAGGGGGAGAGTGCGGAAGAAAGCAACACTTCATTTCATAGAAAATTATATTAGCAAATGAGAAAATGCTTATCATCTTTTGAAGGTTATCAATATATATATATATATATATATATATATATATATATATATATATATATATATATATATATATATATATACACTTTGCTATTTTTATATTATATTTGCATAAAAAACACTCTCCCTTTATAATGGTGTACCGCAAGAGATAAATTTCTCAGACTATTGGCGACCAATGGGTGGAGCCGTTGGCCACTAGGGGTCACCACTATGGCACCATTGACACTGATGATAAAACGAAACTACTTCATAATTGGAAAATAGCCTATTTCATTTATGAAAAGTAAAAATAAGTACAAAAACATGATTTTACTGCTCGACTTTCACCATTACCACTACGAGTAGAAGTTTCCAGTTTCTACCGGATATTTATAGACGTCTAAACTCTAAAGAACTCACGTGTGTGGGCACGGTGAGTTAGTGGCGGACCGCTCACGACCTTTTGGGATCCTACCATGGACAATGTGAGTTTTCTCGAGGTTCTCCCGTTTTCGCTGATATTTGCATTCCATAAATTATTTCACAGCGATCCACTTCATTAATCATCAACTTCCTTTAGCTTGCAGGGCATAATCCCTGGACGTAAAACAAAAATTTCTTATTTTATACTGTATAATGTGTTCACTCAATAGAGGTGCAGTTCGGCAAATTTCTTTCAAGTGTCCATGGTGATTTTTACAACAGCAACCCTTCCTCCCTCTTTTGATCACATTTATGGGGTTGCATAGGCTATTTGAGAAAGCGTTACCCCCTGTAGCGAACGCGGCCAAGGTGGCTATTCAGTAATTTTACTTTCACCAGAGTTGTAAATCATACTGTAAGCCAGTCACGGTTTCCTGGTCTTTTTGCCAGGTCCAGGTGGGTAATAGCCGAGTTCCAATACTCTGCACAAAGCATCTTCAAAGCACCTGTTTCTTGCTACAATCCCCTTGCCTGGCAACACGTCTTTCCTTTTTGTCCTTCCTTTTGAAATCTTTTAAACAGCAGGCGGTCTATTGTTCCGAAACGCACCAAATACGCTCGAGCTGACGTTTTCTCCGCGTTTTTATTGCTTTCGCGTTTGTGATTAGCCATCTACATTTAAATACATGGTCAGCGTATTCCAAGCGTACGCATGAGCAATAAATACGCTTTGCGATCGCCTCGAATAGCCGGGTACTTAACACCTACCGTGTTTGTTGTTTCTTCCCAATACTATGGTTAATATGGAACAGATGTCAGGCAATGTAAGAACAAGGAAACTGGTCTTGGGAACAGGGAATCGAGCACGAACTTAAATAATAGCATTTTGAATTGTAACAACTAAGAGTCCACATGGAGTTGACAAATGACTGTCAATTGTTTGAAATGATGGTTCTGGATGTCCATTTAGTTATCGGAGGTGTTTTCCGCATGATCATTCGGATGATAACTTATTTATAGCACGAATCACCAACACGTAGAAGGCGTATTCTTTATTTAGGAACTACCGGTACATTTCGGTTGAAGAAACGAACTATACATAAATACGAGTATTAGGAACTTATAGATTTATTCTATCAATCAGTATAGAAGGCGCAGTGGCTTAATTCACGTCCGGTGCTTGGGGTCCCTGGTTCGATCCCAGCTCGCGTCGTGTGGACTTTGTGGTGAGCAAACACCGTGCTCGTGGGTTTTCTCGGGGTTCTCCCGTTTCCTCCCACTTTCTTCATTCCACCATTTCATTCATTTCTCATCATCACCGTCTCCTTTAGCCTAGCCGGCATAAACGTGGGACGTAACACTTAAAGATTTCATTTCATTTCATTTCTATCAGTCAGTACGTCTATGTTGGAACATGTCAGATCAAAGCAATAAGAGATAAGGAATGTTTATTGAATGGGGTCAGCGATCCAACAGGATGAATACATGAAACAAATAGGATGTATTCAGTATCTGAGATTGGTTGGAGTATCTCGTAATGTTCCTTTAAGAGTCTTCATCCCGGCGAAATTAAAATACCGCTAATTTTACAGTAATTATGTGATATCTTCAAATAGGTAATAGATAATCCAAATGTGGAACAAGAGCGCCCTAGACAATATTATTTTACATAAGAAACCGTTATCACGACTCACTTATCTGCTTTCGATTTTGAGCCATTTTGAAAATCGGCATTTATTTTCGCGTTTCTAAACAGCTGAAAACGGAAAGCCACTAGGTGACTTGTGATAACGGTACCTCACGCAAAATAATATTGTCTAGGGCGCTTTTGTTACATATTTTAATTATCTTTTATCTATTTGAAGATATCACATAATTACTGTAAAATTAGCGGTATTTTAATTTCGCCGGGACGAAGACTCGTAAGGTGGATTCTATTACTTAAAACTGGATCAGAACTTAATACTCGAGCTTGCATCGGAGGTAAGTACTCTATTCCCACCGACAATTGTATCCGTGACCCCCGTGTATGGTGCTTTCCTCGATTAGGCTTTACAAACCCCAGCAGCCGCTAATTAGCATCTCAAGTGCATTGCAGAAGGCATGATCCATATAATATATTAAAAGTTTCATTATCTAATTTTGTTGCCGCGGTGACTCAGTGGTAGAGCGTTCACCTCTGGTGCTTGGGGTCCCGGGTTCGATCCCAGCCCCCGCCAAGTGGACTTTGTGGTGGACAAACACCGTGTGCGTGGGTTTTCTCGGGGTTCTCCCGTTTCCTCCCACTTTCTTCATTCCACCATTTCATTTATCACTCATCATCACCGTCTCCTTTAGTCTAACCGGCATAACGTGGGACGTAAAACTCAAATATTTCATTTCATTTTTTCATTATCTAATTTTTATTATGGTTTCCATTAAGATATTTTAAATCTACTGCCGAGGGAAAGTAAAGTACAAACAATAGGAACATCTACAATAAGGAAGGCTGCCATGTTCGATGTCAAGTGAAAAAGCAACAAGGTCGACCTGGAATTCAAAAGACCATAATCATATTTTATTTTATAATAAACTTTTAGGTCATGGACAGTTTGCAAAGCTGGAAACCTTAGGAATTTTGTTAACATAGAAGAAATTAGGGGTCCAAGATCAGATCCCCGTAGAACACTGGAAGCAAGCAACTGCGGTTCAGGTTCGTAGACTAGAAATAAGATTTCTAGTGTCAGATATTACAGTGAATAAAAACCCGAACAGACTCGGATTCCTTTTTAATATAGTGTCTCCTGACCTTTGTGACTTCACTATTAATTCAAACGTAAAGCAAAAACCACAAATCAAATATTGAAGTTATGGCGACTGGTGGATTTGAATTTAAGATTCCCCTTCAACACTAAATTTACACTAATATGTTGAGCTACAGTTCCTTTGTTTTCAATTAGCGTTTTTTCTCAGCGATGCGAGCCGATGTTTACCATATAGGATTGGAACCGTATGAAGTGTTCTTATGATTAAATGAGACCAACGTACACATCTTCTACATCAAAGGCAAAAAATTCAGTCACTTAGTCATAACGGAGTTGTAAGTGGTGGAGACAATATATATAACTTAATTGCTTTCTTGATTGATTAGTTTGAAGTTTAATGTAGTTTTAACATCGAGGTTATATGAGACATGGTATACGAGCCACCGGAAATAATCGAGAGAGGATCTCACGTATCAAGGATGCTTCTGCTAGTCTTATATTTACGGCTAATTACGATATCTGTAGTTGTGTATGGACCTGTAGCTAGACAAGATACAGGGATGTTGCCTTTTCCCTGCAAAGAACTTTGGACTCTTGGTCTTGAACCCTGTTCATCCTACGATGACGTCTAAGTCCACTCCCCCTCAAGGCCAATAGCATTGAATAAACAGAAACCAGTGAAAATCGGATGGAATCCTCTTAATATCTCTCAAACAGAGATAAAGCCAATGCACGACCACTGCACTAGTGAACTTATTATCTATTTCAGTAGATTTATTTTTCACTTTTACTATAGACCAGCGTTTCCCAACCTTTTTCAACATGCGGCACACTACTGATGTAACATGAATTCTCGCGGCACACTTATAAAATAATAATAATAATAATAATAATAATAATAATAATAATAATAATAATAATATTAAATATAAAATACCGTGGCATTTTTTCTGTGATTACTGACATTCTTCTCACAGAGAACAATCTCGATCACTGTTTTTCCCTATATTAAATCATTATGCTTATTTTTCATTTTAATTTAAAAATAGAAAACAATTGCAATGAGATATAGGACTCAAGTTTTTAAAAATACACTTTCTTTTTCGAAAACTATCCAACCTTTCACTACGAACGAAGATCACTAAATAATGAACGAACAAACAAATCTCTTGTACTTTTAAAACACATGTTGGTCATTTGTATGCATGTTTGCTTCCCCGAAAGGATTGAAAGATATTTTAAAATTTCAAGTTATGAAATAGTTTGCAACAATAAAGAAGCAACAGTGGTCATAACAATGAAAAAAAATACTTTTTTCTAATACAGTGAGAAACTTAGTATCAAACGCAGTATGAAAAGTAACACAATATGAAACTTAAAATTGTAGATTTACAGTAGAGGTTCATAGCAATGTGAAATACAAATATACTTTTTTCCCTATGTCTTGAAATTTGATTGCTATAGAATTAATAATATTGTTTCGATTTCTTCGCGGCACACCAGCGACCCATTCGCGGCACACCGGTTGGGAAACGCTGCTATGAACATTTAAAAAACATTAATTTACCTCTTAAAAAATTGTGTTTATTTCTGAACATAGGCATCTTGACATTGACATACTTGATCTAAGGATATTCTAAAGCCTTTATGCTATTGTGCAAACCAGATTTCTCAGGTTTCAAACAGGGGCTTTAGGATTTTGATTTTGGGTAGGCCCTCTCCCTCGCTTATGGATACATATACACATTTTATTGATTAATAACAGTATGAAATTACTTTTACAGAAGTGGTTGATGTTATTTGTTTAATAATTATCTACCTTTAATATAAATAGCGGAAAAAATATTTATTCTTTATTGTATCTTTTAGCGTTTATATATTTTTCAAAATTTTTGGGTACACCCGTGCCTACCGGCCTACCCTCTAAAGCCGCCACTGGTTGCAAATTACACCTCTACTGACGTGTAGGATCTTTGTCTGAAGAAAATCGAAGTCCATCAAGATACTGGCTTCAGTTTCGGGGAGGTGCAAATTTAGAGGAACCAAATCTGGTGAATAAGGTGCATATAGTGGCATATCATACATCCTTCATTGACTTAGGTATTAGTAATGATACCAGTATGGGGCAGATAAAACAACAGATATGAACAAAAGGGTGAATTTAGGTTTGGATACTCAACGTCCTGTTTCACAATAAACGAAGCCCACTTGAATATCACTGGAGACATCTCAGATGAAATGGACACGGCGTTTTCATGGGTAATACGTCCAAGATACATAATCTTACATGTTACCGAATATCATTAGGATGTTAAAGACGAGTCCTCTAAAATGGACAGGATATATGTTTCCCGTGAATAATATGGGGATGCATAGTGTTGTAGTTGGGAAGCAGTGGCGGATCCAAGGGGGCGATCGGGGCGATCGCCCCCCAGAAGAAAAAACTTTCTTATTTATATATATAAATAACATCTATCCCAGAGTTTGGAGCTCTGAAAATTAGTTCTAAGTAGCAGTATTACAATCCACCACCCCCAGAAGTCCGTCCTGGATCCGCTCCTGTCGGGAAGCCTAGCAGAAAGCGATCTTTGGATAAACCAAGGGGGATACAACGTATAATAATATTAATACAAACCAGGATCTAAGAGAAGTAGTAGGGATACTATATTTCGAAAGTAAAAATCCAGTACACTGCTCTCATCTTTACCATGTGCGAAATAAAGGAACAAAATTGCACTCAGTTTCTTGCACTGGTGTAGTAAATGTAAGAACCTAAACCCTTGTATAGGATGTGAAGGGAAATACCGACAATGTTCAGTAAATATTGATGGGTTTGTCCGTTTACGTTCAACTCATTTGTGCTTTGAATTGTTATATCCATAAACTAAAGATATATATGTTGGAAATAAAATCTTTCTTTTGTTTGCCGAAAACTGTTACATTTATGCGTTCCGAAATTTATTTTCGGGACACCGTGACGCAGATGCCTATTATGGTACGGTTTCGAAAATTCTGGGAGGTATAGCAAACCTGGAAGGTGGGTAATAAAAATCCATCATGGGTTACCTTCGCACAGGATTGAATGTAATGAAGTTTCGTTTCTGGGTTAATGAACTTCAAGATGATGATGATTATTATTATTATTATTATTATTAGTAGTAGTAGTAGTAGTAGTAGTAGTAGTAGTAGTAGTAGTAGTAGTAGTAGGAGGAGGAGGAGGAAGAGTATCTGAAATGCCCGTTGTTTGCACAGGAAGAGTAAGGTTTATGGAAAATTCTTGAAAGGTAATTTTGCACCCTCTTTCTCTCCATTTGAATACGTATTCCAGTCAAAATGAAATGATAAAAACTCAGCTCACGTCAAATGCTAACCATGTTCAAAAATCTATTTCAAACGGTTCAGCTGTTTTCCCGTGACTATATACGAGGAAATGTCAATTTTTATATTTATTTATTAAATTATTGTTACAAAAGTTTTCTCAAGACTTCGGCTCGTCTCACCCTAGCAATATTTCGTGGCATCAGATAGGAGACAGCACTGGCTGTGAACTATTGGAAATTACTGTGACAAAGAGACTGAGACGTCTTCTGTCTATAATAAGGATTAAGAACAGATAAATATTTTTGTCTGAATGTTTATGCAACCCGTAACTCTAAAGTGTTTTGAGGTTTGCATATTAACGTTATTCTTGGACTGATATGTTTCTGTACTATAAATAAAATGACACCATATTGTGCTGTGGGCTGTTCCCTTACAACGTTAGAAACCAAAAAAAGATAATCTTCCTCTCTGAACATTCTTATGTTTTGCTGTCCTCCAATTTATTTTTGTCTGCTTTGTTCAATGTCGCACAGGTGACAAAATAGCTCCCTCTCAACTCAACCAGATTGTACACAATGTGTATACCGGTTCCTTTCATGTGGCAACCTCTCGTGGGTTGTTTGTACAATTTTTGTTCTCACCTAGGTGTTTCTGATTTAACACCTTCCTGTTTTACAAGTTGGCAATCGTACAACGGAGCATTTTTTTTTCTTTCTCTGATCTGTATATTACGTTTAAGAAGCCCTCACTTAGCCAATTTCCCAATTGGTTCCTGGAACTTCCTTCAAC
The DNA here is from genome assembly GCF_964235325.1 of Thermobia domestica. NCBI lineage: Eukaryota > Metazoa > Arthropoda > Insecta > Zygentoma > Lepismatidae > Thermobia > Thermobia domestica. The sequence goes on from NC_137458.1 coordinate 319,152,723, forward strand.
ACAACAACTAAATGACAGTTAACAATCGCATCCCCTGAGGAAAGACCTTGACTCTTTTCTTAAATACAACATAATGGAGCTTTATACGACAACAAAACGACGCAATAAATCTCATGTTTATTATACCTTCTATTTTATACTTCCATCCCTAACCGTAACTACAAACTACAACGTTCATCGCCACAGAAATAAAATTCTTCCTTTTTACTCAATTCTGTGCTCAGTTGGTCTTCCCGGGGTTGTATTGAGACACTAAAAGAGTGCTAAAGGAAGACACGGATTCGAAAAAAATGAAATGAAATCTTTAAGATTTACGTCCTACGCTTATGCTAAAGGAGACAGTGATAATGAGAAATGAATGAAATGTTGGAATGAAGAAAGTGGGAGGAAACGGGAGAACCCTGAGAAAACCCACTCACACGATGTTTGTCCACCACAAAGTTCACTTGGCGGGGCTGGGATCGAACCCGGGACCCCAAGCACCAGAGGTGAACGCTCTACCAGCGAGCCACCGCGGCCCCACCCGGATTCGATTCTTAGCGCGAGTTCGTGGTTCGAATCCCACGTTAAGCTGTAGGTACACATCTCATATAGCCGCACTCCTGAACGGGGCTAAACCCCAAATTAACAAGCGAAAGGAGTGCCCTACACAAAATTGATATGTAACCGTAACTTAATTTATCTTAACTTTGGGGAGAAAATCCCCTAGAGCCCTCAACCGCTGGTCTAGTGGCTAGTGCGCACCTTTGGTGTATGGGGTCCCGAGTTCGGTTTCCATTGAGAGAGCATTGAACTCATAACAGTGATTCGGATTTCTCCGTATATCTATGTCTCATATTGCTGTAACAAGCAAAGTAAACCCTCCCGGGAGTACGCCTGAAAGAAACACTGTCTGGGCCAATCCAATACTCTCTCAATTCTTATATCCTACCTTTCTAAGATCCTGCTTTACAGTGTCCTCCCATCTGGTGGCTTCATTTGGGACTACAGGGAGGGCAAGAAATGCATCTGTGAGTTTGAGGTGTAAGAAATATAGATCTTAATTAATAATGTATTGATACAATGAAAACCATGAACTCTATTTACATATGAATCTCTCCCTCCCAAACAAAACCTGAAATGACGCTTTTGACTCCCATCTTATTCTTTGTCTACCCAATGATTTATTTACAACAAGCGTTGCCCCGATTGGCGTATCTGTTGTTGTTAGTGCGGTTCGATTCCCGGTCAGGCCACTCGGTCGAAAAAGTATAAAAGATTTTTCAGGCCAGCCATGCTGAGTGAATTTTTTTGAGTTTTTTCTCATTCACACCAGGCAAATGCCGGGGTTGTATCTAACATACAGATCCCAGGTCGGCTCCTTCCTTCCCTTTCCTCGAATAGTGTGATCAGCGAGGATCATCATCCCTCATACGTGACCGGCTAACAATGCTTTAGATGCTGAAAAGCCCAGAAATCTAATTCCTATTCATAATCCTAATCTTTACAGATGTCGCTAGCGTGCACATAATTTGCATATGTGAAACAATTGTGACGTTGGGAAACAAGAACTACGTAGTTTTACTAGCGGCAGGACAAAATGAGAATATGCATCAAAGGAAAAGGAATCTGAACACACATCAACAAAGCAAGCTTCTTGAATGAATTCAATCTAAATTTCTTGATATTACATATAAAAACAGACACATTCGTACCCAAAATTCAAACATATTCCAACCTATGTGATAACGGTAAAATTTCATTATTAAAACTCCACACAACAATAAATCAGGGGCGTAAATAAGGGCCCCGCAGACCCAGCATTGCGGGGGCCTCAAGCCATCAGGGGACCCTCCAAATCGTGAATTGGGGCGTAGAGAAGGGGACCCGCTCCACGCTGTCTGCGGGAGGGCCCCCAAACCTTTAGTTACGCCACTGCAATAAATGACTGTATTTATTCACCACCTCTTGATTTATACTATACTAGCTGCATAAGTACAGTAGCTCCATAAGTACAGTAGCTGCATAGTAGCTGCCGAATTGTAATTCGGAACCTGAATAAAATGAGAGGAAGGCTATTGGCCGAGTGTCTATTCTTTGTTGTTATACAACCCAGAATATCCTCAATGTAATATGGGGTTGCATACAAACAGGCGTTTTAAAAAATAAACGTGCATACATTTTCATCCCCCTTTGAATACCTCCCTGAACCAACAATCTGAAAAACGCCTTCGTATGCGCTTAGATCTGGCGAAAATCTGTCTACGCACAAAATTTACTGGTTTTAGGTGATTCTTTTGTATGCGAAAACCTCATGATAGACCCATATGTTATTATAATTATTATTAAAAATGAAATCATTCACTTTAACGTCTCAGGATTATACCCTTTACTCTAAGAGGAAATTAAGGCAAGGCAAGTGAAGGGTGATGGAAGAATTGGTGGAATGAGAATGTGGAAGGAAACGGGAGTACCCTGAGAAAACCCACGGACACAATGTTGTCCACCACAAACTTACTTGGACGGGGATCGAACCGAGGACCTCACGCACCGAAGATAAGCGCTCTACCACTTAGCTACCACACTCGTATTATTATTATTATTATTATTATTATATTATTATTATTATTATTATTTTATTATTATTATTATTATTATTATTATTATTATTATTATTATTATTATTATTATTATTATTATTATTATTATTATTATTATTATTATTATTATCGAAGACAGGGAAGCACTTTTCTGCCTTTTTTGTAATGCTCTGGAATTTTAATGGTTTAATTTTATTAATTTATTCTTCAAACCTATTTAATTGTTCCTTTTTTCACTAAAATTATTGTTATAGACATATAGAATGATGAAAGAAGGTTTTACGAGGATGAAAAGTCTGTTTTGTGGGTCCTTGCATAAAGAGTTGAGAAAGACTCATACAATGTTTCGTGTAGAAATTAGTACTGTCTGCGGCAGATACATGGACATTACACAAAAGTAATAAAAAGAAAACGACTGACAGCTTTCGAAATGTGGGTGTGGAGAAGAATGGAGAGAATTAGTTGAGTCGAGTAGAAAACGAATGGCGGAGAAGAAAAGAACAATTATAGACATTATTAAGAAGAGGAAGAGAAACTGATTGGGACATTGGCTAAGAAGGGATTGTATCATGAGGGACGTGTTAGAGGATATGGTAGCAGAAAATAGAGAGAGAGAGAGGCGAAGGACCCTACAATTAATGAATGATAGCAAAACAATTGTATATACATTGAGACCAGAAGATTAGCGGAAAACTGTGGATCAAGAGAGATTCTGAGTTGCGGCACGTGACCTGCCAATAATGGTAGAATATGGCTACATATGATCATGTGGATGATGATGATACATATATAATTTGAATATTACTAATCAAATTTAATTAAGTAATATTAAATCAATCTAATGCAAATTCGTTTAGAAAGACCCGGACATTTAACAACAGCTGAAGAATCACGTCATCAATATCCCAGAGAAAAAGTGAAATGAAATATTTCAGGTTTACGTCCCACGATTATTAAGACTCGGCTAAAGAAGACGGTGATAATGAAAAAAGAGTGGAATGGAGAAAGTTATGAGGAAAACGGGAGAACTCAGAGAAAACCGAGGCACACGGTGTTTGTCCACCACAAAGGTCACTTGGTGCAAGCTGGAATCGAACTAGAGACCCAATGCACCAGAGGTGAACGCTCTACTACTGAGCCACCGCGGCTAGAAGAAGAGAAAATAAATTCCCCATAGACATTGTTGGATGTGGAGAATATTTGCGTCACTCAACAACATAATCAAACGTAATCCAAATGTTGATACATTTTTTCCCTTTTCTTTTCTTTATAATGATAACGAGGGTTATAGGTGGCAGAGCAGCCTCCGGCTCAACCTTGCCCGCTGAAATAAAGACAAATCCAATTCAAATTCAATTCAACATTTGACACAACAAATATTTTTTTTAAAAAATGGAAATGCATATAATGAGTTTAGGATACTGGGATTGGACATTACATTTGTAACAAATCTTTCAATAAATAAATGTTTTTGCTACCGACTGTACATTGCCTACGTGCGTTTCCGTCCTATTATTAGAACAATAATTCAGTAGCAATAATTCAGGCTGACTACATCATCCACGAGAGAAAAGAAAAGTACCTCTTACCCGTAATGATTAATTTCTCGCACCTGCTGGAGGTCGTAATAAATTATTACTTTGTGATTCTTGTTGGTGGGAAGAAAACGTAGGAAAATTATAATAAAGTGGAACTTTGTACAGAGACGCCTGTTACACCCCTTTCCAACCAACCCCCTGCAGACAACCCATGACCCAATTCCTTGTAACCTAATTGATGATCCTATTAAGCAGAAGGTTTAATTACCATTTGAGAAAACGATGAGAACTAAACTTAGAAAATTACCTGCTACCATGAGAAGATATATCTTCCTGCTAACAAGGTTTAACACACAGTTAGACGTAAGGGCAGTTTACAAGGATCACTTTACCAGTTGTCAACTATTCTACAATGTTTGGTACAAATGGTTGTTTTCAAGCACAAAGTGGCCAGACATTTTACGACCACGACGTGCATGCGATGTGGCGCATTGCCCATGGTCATTGTCGAAATAAAATAAGGGAAACAACCTCATGCACCATTCATTATGCAGTTATCTGGGTCACCATCCTTCTTAAAAAGTCGCAATCGCTGTTTAATAGCCAATCTTTTATTAGATAGGTAACATTTTCCCTTATAATTTCGTCTGCAACATTAGTATTTAAATAATAATAATAATAATAATAATAATAATAATAATAATAATAATAATAATAATAATAATAATAATAATAATAATAATAATGTAGTAAGTAACATGAGCCAGGGTGGTTTAGTGGCAGAGCGATTATTTGTGATGCGTTAGGTTCCAGGTTTAATCCCCAGCCTAGTAAGTTTGTGGTAGACAACATAGGGTCCGTGGGTTTTCTCTGGGTACTCCAGTTTCCTTCCACATTCTCATTCCAGCAATTCTTCTATCGTCATTCACTTACCTTAAGAGTCTTCATCCCGGCGAAATTAAAGTACCGCTAATTTTACAATAATTATGTGATATTTTCAAATAGATAAAAGATAACCGAAATATGGAACAAGAGCGCCCTAGACAATATTATTTTACATGAGATACCGTTATCACGACTCACTTATCTGCTTTCGATTTCGAGCCATTTTTAAAATCGGCAATTTATTTTCGCGTTTCTAAACAGCTGAAAACGGAAAGCCACTGGGTGACTTGTGATAACGGTACCTCACGCAAAATAATATTGTCTAGGGCGCTCTTGTTCCATATTTCAATTATCTTTTATCTATTTGAAGATATCACATAATTACTGTAAAATTAGCGGTATTTTAATTTCGCCGGGATGAAGACTCTGGGCGTTAAACTGAAAAATTTCATTTCATTTCATTTTAGTAAGTAACACAAACCACATTTAAGTGAAAATAGGTTATATTTGGTTTAGGAAGGTCGTATGACCCTGCAGACCTTTATGAGGAGTTTATATTCATTTTTAAAAAAATACATAAAAGAGCTGAAATAACTTCTTCAGCTCAACTACCCGAGGGAATAGCAACGCTGGTTCTGCCTTAGTTCAGGACTTCAGTCTTCTACCTTGGTTACAGCCAGAGTATCAAAGATGTATTAACTCTGTACCCGAGAGCATGAAGTGCGTAAGTCACAAATCCTTGTTTTCCAGAAAACAGCAAAAACTCTTAAGCACTAAATACATATTGGACATAGTACTTTAAATATTTGGTTAATTACGTTATCAATCCTTATGGAATAAAATACAAGCAACCATTCGTTGCAGACCTCCGAAAGATATTCAAAACTGGTTTTAACTCAAAATTGGAATAACGCACTTCATGCTCTCAGGTACAGAACTAATGTTTGAATCTATAGTTTTATTGATTGACTTAGAAAATTCATTACTTTTATTGTTGAAGAGCATAAATTACATTCAGATTTTTTTTTTTTTTTTTTAATTAATCATCAATGCAACCCAACAATTCAAAGAAAAGTAGAAAGAAAAATACTTCTTCGTCATGTTCAAATAAGCTTCGTATGGCAAAAAGAAGTTTGCACCTCTGATTTTCCCCTAAAAATAGTCTTCCTAAAGTCCACATGTAACTAACCACTGGCATGACAGCCCTTATGGGCCTGAGGCGCTCCAACGCCATCTGTTAGCAGCAACCTGCTCTAACAGGAGTATCAGGAGTTTCTACATCTAGTGACCGTCACGTCTTTTATTCACGTAACTCCCCAGTTTACCTCATGACGATGGTGGACGCCGAAAATTGGAAAGCACCAATCAAGAATTAAACCCAAGTCCAGCACTCTAACCACTACACTATGGTGTCCCTTCCAGTACTGTATTGCAGAAGTAAACAAAACTTTCAAAAATCGCTTTCGTTCAAATTATCATGTGGAATAACGGACGTAAAATTAACGGAAGGAACACTAATGTCATACTAATAAGTAAAAGAGATAATTTCAAATATTCAAAAAAAAAAAAAAAAAACTAGTTTATAGAAAATTCAGCTTTTTGTACGGAGGATTATTCTGCATACCTTGAGATCTATTTTTACCAATTCTCCCGTAAATTTGCACCAAAACGAACCATCACCGTCCCCTCTGTCTCGACAGCTAGAAAAAATATATCGCAGCACACATGAAAGAATTGGGCCAACCGGAGGATAGAAACGTTGGATTAAACCGTGGAATGCTTAATGACCGAAAACCATTGCCAAATGCTGCTTTGCAATGCGAGTACAGAGGTTGATGGCCTCTAGCGAATGACCAAAAACCAAGATCTCATTTAACAGTGTCCAGATGCACATCAATTTATTAACATCATGTTCTTTTAGCCTCCTGTATATGCAATGTGATACGCATGTCATTTATCACTAGAAAGCAGCTGGCCTCAAAAGTCATTGCTTTATAGTTGATTGTTGGACGAAAGCAGTTCAATGCCCAACAACAGTTCACACAATCTTCTCTGTAGCTAAGTAAAATTTCCGGTGCATGTGATGGGTTAGGGAAGGGAGGGGAGAGGAGGGGAATAGTATACCTACTCATCCTTGCTGACCTTATTTATTAATATACATTTAATTTTAGATTTTTATACCCTATGTTCGGTTTCCTTTTTTAAGTAATGACTGACTAAAATACCTGGGGAATTAGTTACAGAAATTATCATTAAAATAGACAGGAACACGGTGACTTCGTGGTAAAGCGATTACCTCTGGTGCGTGGGGTCCCTGATCCAAGTAAGTTTGTAGTGGACAAAATCGTGCTCGTGGGTTTTCTCGCGGTACTCCATTTCCTCCCATTTTTTCATTCCACCAATTTTTCCATTATTATTAATTTTGCTTTAATCATCTTCCCCCTTAGCGTAACAGGCATAATCGTAGGACGTTAAACTCAAAGATTTCATTTCATTTTCATTTTTAAAAATGTCAGGTCTTATCTGTCCACTGCTTGGTGAAAGATTCTCCATAAATATCGTTATGGATACTATCCGACTGATGTCATCTACCCATCTTGCACTTATGACATCAGGTTGTTACTTTTTCATCTCTGAAAAAATGCGATGATTCCAGGAGATGGTCAGAATGTAATCGTCCCCGCAGCCACAAAATTCTTCCCAGGAGCATTTTTCTGATCAGGTTCAGCCTGGATTACCACAGTACTAGTTCCACAGTACTAGTTCAAAATCCCCACCTCTTATTCGAAATCATCACTGGAAATCCAATTCGTGACATTTGTCAAACGTCTCCATATGCCATTGGGTGAAGACAAACCCGGGTTCGATTTTTGATGTGATACGGATCTCACGTTAAGGTTCATGTAACCATTTATCTTCATTTGCTTTCATTGTTGTTTGTTGAATTTTAGCGCCTCTTTTCATCACTGAGGTTAAATAAGCCGTGAACCTATAGTTCAAGGTGGACTTCGAACAACTGTAATGCGTTCAAATTTTTAGTGCTTTCCCAGCGGGAATTGTACTCGCGACCATGTGCACAGAAGGTACAAGTGTTAGCCACTAGATCAGCAGGAAACGCTGCATTCATTTGTTCTTGCAGGAGGCAATAGAAATACACTGCTGTTTCTGAAAATAGAAACACCATGACGGACTAGAAGAAATACGTCCAAACACACGGTATTTGTACGTAGGGCGTAAAACATGAACGACTGCAAGTTGAGCGTAGTGACGCATGCATTGTCCCAACAGCTCCCTTCGTTTTGTATTGGAGTAGTACGTAGAGAAGGAGGTTTATGCAGCATTCAGATAATGGATCGTGGACGAACAAACAGGAATCATGTGGCCAAGTGTTACTATACCTCGTCACTATGGCACAACATACAGCGGGGGGGGGGGATCTAAAACGTTTGCAAAAGTGTGAAAAGCATACATAGTATGGTGTGGGGCATCCTTTTGCGTCCAAAACAGCTTGGATCCGACGTGGAATGGACGTATACAGCTCCTGAATCGTGGTGTGTGGAATTTTGTACCATTGTTCCTCTAAAAGATGCTCCAGGTCCTTAAGGGATGCTGATGGAGGGTAATGAGACCGACCTAACTCAGACCACAATGGCTCAATGATGTTCAGATCTGGTGATTGTGGGACCCAGGGGAGGTGTGATAGCTCCTGGTCATGCTCCTCAAACCATGATTTCACCGTTTTTGCAGCGTGACAGGGTGCCAAATCATCTTGGTAGATGCCATCACCATCAGGGAACAATATTTGGCCCATGGGTAGAACTTGGTCGCCCAAAATGGTCTCATACGCCTTAGCATTCAACATTTCATGCAGGGCTATGATGGGACCTGTAGAAAACCACGATATCACTGGCCATACAGTAACAGAACCACCCCCATGCTTAACAGTTGGGAGCAGACAGTCTGTATCATAGGACTGCGACGGTGTTCTCCATACGTAAACACGACCGGTTGTTGGAAACAAGGTGAAGATCGATTCATCGGATCACATTACTTGTTTCCACTGCCCATGAGTCCAGGCCTTGTGGTCCTTGCACCACTGGATACGCCTCTTCGCATTTACTGTTGTGACCAGTGGTTTTGCGATAGCTGCCCTGCCATAAATTTTCATTTTATGAAGTTCCCGTCGCACTGTTTTCGATGAAACCGGGTTCTGTAGGCCGGAATTGAGTTCAGATGTGATTTTCATTGCAATGGTCTTCTTTTTAGCTGCTGCAATCCGTTTTAATGCCCTCCGGTCCCTATCTGACAGGATTGTCTTTCGACCACTTATGCTTTGCAGACGTCGTTTGCCCATAAAGTGTGTATACTTTCGTGACATTGGACACAGTGCCTTTCGATACCCCCACAATGTTTGCCACTGTTGCCACTGAAGGTTCAACCAGACGGGCACCAACGATCATGCCTCTTTGGAAGTCTGTCAGGTCGCCCATTTTACCGCACCACTTTCACACCACGACACTCACAGGTGAGCTGTTTACTGCTCACGGAAGAGGAAGGTCTACATGACATATTGAAAACAAAAAAACGATCTGCAACCGCAACACGTGTTGTACAGTGGAGGGCCAAACTTACGTGTCCTGTATGAAGTGTTTTAAGATTTTTTTTTTTGTCCATCCCCTGTATATACACAGCTGCGTTAAAATGTAGCCGCATCGTCAGTTTGCGGGAAGCTTAATTGGTAGGTGTACAGAGCATGGCATCAGAGTACTTTGTCGAAGCAATGGAAATGTTGAATCCATGAGCAGAAGAAAACTTAGGCAGTGACAAGCAACCAATGGACCGCGAATATATAACAACACGGGATAACATACATTTTATACCAGTAGCTGTAACGAACCCTACAGCGTTGTCTACAATATTAGCTCAACGTTGAAACATAATAATAGGTATAGACTTGTTTTGGGCGAACTTCGACAACGTCTGCTGAACGTAAGCTGGCAGGTCGCATGCCTTTTTGTCAGTTCTCATTGATCCAGAAACACAACTACCTCAGAATATATTGGGCCCACAAACACCGTCGCAGGCGCGGCGAGTGGCAAGCGGTTGTGTTATCAGTCAAGTCGCACTTCAAATTGCATTGCAATGATGGCAGCACTCTTGTGAGACAATCTTGTAATGAGCGTTATTTACTAGTGTCCATTGTCGAGTCATAACTCCCGTACAACATTGTAGGGCTGTTCTTAATTCCGGAATTCCGGAATTTTTCGGAACGGAAATTCCAATTCCAGAATCGGAAAAGAGTTTCAAGACGTTCCGGAATTTCGGAACATTCCGGAATTTCTTATTGAAAAAATAATTTTTGCTGTTACCCCGAACTGAGAGATGTGCGCAAAGCTTAGCTTTGGAACTGGATATTGATTCCGCTGTGCTGAAGGAAGGAACTTTTGGTCCACGGCAACTGGTTTGTTTCATTTTCTAGATCCGTTCACTGTAAACAATTGCGCATAAGATTTGGAACTTTGTCTGGTTATCCTTAAGGTCTCAATTAGAGCTGTTCCTAATTCCGGAATCCGAAATTTTTCGAAACGGAAATTCCAATTCCGGAATCGGGACACAGTTTCAAGACGTTCCACAATTCCGGAACGTTTCGGAATTTCGGAACATTTCGGAATTTCAAAACGTTCTGGAATTTCAGAACATTTCGGAATTTCGGAACATTCCGGAATTAGATGAACTCCGAATTCTGGAATTAGATAAATTCCTAATTCCGGAATATAAAATCGAATTCCGAACACCCCTACAACATAGCACCAATGACCACTACACAATGGGTAGGCCCGCTCCCTCGTTTATGGATACATATACACATTTGGTTGATTAATGACAGTAGGAAATGATTGTATAGTGCTTAATGGATTTGTTAAATAATAATCTATCATTAATATAAATAGTGGAAAATACATTTACTTTTTATTATATCTTTTAGCGTTTATATATATATATATATATATATATATATATATATATATATATATATATATATATATATATATATATATATATATATATATATATTAAATTTTGGGGTAGGCCCGCGCCTACAGGAACCTACCCGCTAAAGCCACCACTGACAAATAATGAGTAACGTTATTCTCTGGCCTGCACGTTTTCTGACATGTTCTATCGAGCAGGTGGGATACGGCTGGTCGGTAACTCGTTCGTCACAGTCATTTAGCAGTCCTCTTGGCTGGTCTAGTGGTTAGTGCTGGCACTTTTGATACATGTTGACTCGGCTTCGACTCCCGCTGGAAGACCATTGAACACATTGTGATCCTTTGGATTGCGTCTCAAGTGTAAGTCCACATCTCATATAGTCTCGGTGCTAAAAAAAAAAAAAAAAGTTAATAAACTTAAACAAACAAATGATCCTTTCTACCAGAAGTATACATGTCTTGTGGAGTCACATTCACATAAAAGCAGTGTTGGAGATGATTCATTCGGAATACGTCCAACCTCTGTTTGATTCAATGCCATGACTTTTAGAGGCTCTGATTGCAGATCATGGAGGCTTTACATCATACTCATTTATTAAAATTACATGACCCTTTACAAACACAAGTGAAAGACGTCTTAATAAAAATCGGCAAGCAGTACCATAAAGGGAAGACTTTTCCCATTATTTTTTCATATCACGCACCGTTTGCAACATTTGAGCCTCTTTCTGCTTGGAGTTTCTAATTCATATATAATCAGTGTTTTCTTTCTTCTTGCATGCAGTACGTAATAAGAAAATATATTACACATACAATTAATTATAATGTCAGTGATATACTGTATGATGTTCATTGGACAAAACACTTCAAACAATAAAGATCCATCTTAGATTGGAGAAATGGTTATCCTTCGTTTTTCATTATCATTTGGCCATGAAACAAACGCCTGAGAGATATACAACACCCATATACAAATATGTGGTGTTGGATTGTGTCACTTGTAGGATATGATGCTTTACTTTTTTTAAAATTTCAACACTTCCCTAAAAAAGCAATAGATGAATAATGGCTATGTTTTTTTTTTTTTAAATATTCAATTAGAACTGAACAATCTACACAAAATTTGCAATCGAGCAGTGAAAATAGCATTTCTTTTTAATAGCCTATGATTTCCAAGAACTCTGTCGAAAGGATTGGCCACAAGCATGTAAACGCCCATAAACATAAACTTTTCTAGCATTTTAATAGATAGATAGGGTGCTTACCGGTGTACAGCGCAAAAGGCTTTTACAATTGGAAATATTATGTCATTTTAGATTGAAACTCCCTTATTTCTAACAAATCTTCTCTCTTTCCATTTTTCCCCTATCTTTACTTACAACGGAATTTGCCTTATGGCTTCGGACTTTTCAAACACCCTGTATATGCATATTGTATAAGTATCAAACATGTTTATTATACGAAAATATATTCTTCTCTTCCTATATTAATCAGTAGTTCAATATGGGGATTAGATATATTCTATGTTTCAATTTTTGGGGCTGTAAAGATAACTGTGGCAGCTACCCTAGGAAAAACGCAATGCTTCCCTCTCCCTCATACACACACACATACAGTATATATTCACTCGCATGCAGGACCACACTACTATCGATCAGTGAAATTTTCCACTCTGTGTATGTCCCTCCCTTCCCCTCTTTGTAACGTTTCACTCTCCAGTTTATTTTGGCTGAAAGCGTGCACTCTATCCAGAGGGGAATGGTTCAGTTCAGAGAAACCACCACGCAAAATCGTATTGATATACTGTTGTACGTAGTTGGCGTTTGTTTAGCTTTCTTTTAAACAAACACGATATCACTTATTCAGTTTTATGAAACAGTTAGTGACTGCAAAAATATAAACGTATAACTCCAGTTCAGAACTACAAAAAAAAAAAAAAAAAAAGTCAATTGTATGGTTATACACGTATTTGCCCTGAAACGTGGGAAAAGTGCTAAAATATTCGAATTCCTAAAATGATACTTCAATGCTATGAGGCAACGTGTCTCAACCCTTTGAGCATACCAAATTACAAGCCTAACTGAAGAGATTGGTCGATTTTAATTGTCCTCGAAGCAAGAGCGCTGATCCTGGGGGAGCCAGGGCCCCCCCAAAGCTCATGTGGGCCCCCTCATTTGATTTGTGAAATTACAATATTTGGCATAATTTGAGTGCAATTTGTCTTAAAATCCTCATATATATGCCGTCTGCATGTGAATGCCTCCCCCCTTCCCCAAAATTTACAGAGAAATCAGCGCCCTTGCCTGGAAGTTTCTGTGCTCGTATCCCTACCATGTTAGACTAATTAATATCTAAAAAGAATTAAAAACCGTGGAAACAACTGTAGCAGTTGGAGCGAATAAAAAAGGTGGAAGAGCGTTCATCTCTAGTGCTAGAGATTCTGGTTTCTTCCCAGGCAATGTGAATCTGTGGTGGACAACGTCATGCCCATGGGTTTTTCCTCGAGTTTCTCCCGTTTCCTTCCACATTCTCATACCAGTAATTCTTTCAAAATCTTTCTCGTTCATTAATTACACGTCTCCTTTAGCCTATAGGGAAAAATCGAGGGACAAAAAACTTAAAAATTCGTTTTCGGGGCTCTCCTGCTACAAGTGCTCCTACTGACACTTCAATGCGTCCATTTTTATGATACAGTAGAGCAGCGTTTCCCAACCTTTTTCAACTTGCGGCACACTATAGTTGTAACTTGAATTTTCCCGGCACACCCATATATATATATATATATATATATATATATATATATATATATATATATATATATATATATATATATATAATAATTTGTAAATATAAAATACCATGGTATTTTTCTGTGATTACTGATCTCCTTATAGAGAAGAAAGCTCGATCACTGATTTCCCCCCATGGTAAATCATTATGCTTATTTTTCATTCTAATTTTAAAATAGAAAAAATGAAATCTTTGAGTTTTACGTCCCGTGGTTATGCCGGTTAGGCTAAAGGAGACGGTGATGATGAATAATGAATGAAAGGGTGGAATGAAGAAAGTGGGAGAACCCCGAGAAAACCCACGCACACGGTATTTGTCCACCACAAAGTTCACTTGGCGGGGGTTGGGATCGAACCCGGGACCCCAAGCACCAGAGGTGAACGGTCTACCACTGAGCCACCGCGGCCCCAATTTTAAAATAGAAAACAATTGCAATGAAATATAGGACTCGGATTTTTAAAAATACACTTTCTCTTTCGGAAAACTGTATCTAACCTTTAACTAAAAGGGAAGATCACTAAATGACGAATAAATAAACAATCTCCTATACTTTTAAAACACAAATGTAGGTAATTTATATGCATATATTTGCTTTGTCGAAAGGATTGAATGATATGTTAAATTTTCAAGATATGAAATAGTCTGCAACAATAAAGAAGCAATAATGGTCATGACAATGATAAATACGTTTTCCAACATTAAAAATGTACAGAAAAGTAACACAGTATGAAACTTAAAATTGTAGATTTATAGTAGAGGTTCATAGTAATGTGAAATACAAATATACATTTTCCCCTATGTCTTGCAATTTGATTCCTATAGAATTAATAATTTGTTTCGATTTCCTCGCGACACACCAGCGGCCCATTCGCGGCACACCGGTTGGGAAACGCTGCAGTAGAGTATCTAAAATTCGGCAGTCGACACCCTGGCAGGACGAAGAAAGCCCCGCGCGCAGACCCGTTCAAGGTCATTGTCGGATACTTTTCTGAGGGCATCTTATCAGGTAAACTACTATACAGTGTGTATTCATTAGTTTTCATTTTCATGTACAGTAAACACTCTATGCCTCCATAAAGAACGTACTTTTCCTTTGCTTTAGGGTAATTGGGGCAGTTTATTTTCTGTAGTATTCTCAACCAACCAATGCATACAAATACAGTACTATATTTCGTGAGGAAACATTTGTACTTATTCTTTTTTAACCCCATTCCCAATAACCCGGCATTTTCACAAAACTCGGCCCAAGCACGTAGCCAAGGGGTGGGTCCGGGGGCTCCGGACCTCCCCCTCTTCGGATCCAGAAATGAAAACATTAAGGAGCGATAAAACAAAAAGATCCGAGAAAAAGATGAATCAGCGTCAAAAATATAAAGCTAAGTAGAAATGACTAGATTTGTCAACGACAATAGATTTTATTGCCCCCTTAATTGCTTTTATGACTGTATACATTTGATGTCAATATGGCCGTGTCGGCCTTGGGAGGTTTTAGGGGGAGGTTGTTTTATTACCCTGTTTGTTAGGTGGTTAGACGGGTTCCTGGAAAAGGTTGAGTGTTAGGAGGGATGGAGTAGTTTCTAGAAAAGAGGTTGAAGGACATGATTTTGATAGGGTTGTTTCTAACAGCTATGCTATGATCAAATTAATTATTCTTTTATTTGTATTTTCTTAATAAATTAATTGGAACAATTTGTACTGGTTCGCTTGCTAAGCAAGCTCCTTATTTATTGGATTGTATGCTAAAGCATACTCTGCTTATTTATTGGATCGTTTGCTGTGCAAACTCCTTATTTATTGGATCGTATGCTAAAGCATACTCCATAGAACAACCTCTGATTGTGATTATATTAATTAATTCGCTTCATTAGAAGCTCATTCTTATATGCATTCTCTTAATAAATTAATTGGAACATCTTATTTTACGGATTGCTTGCCCTACAAGCTCCTTATTATTTTTCCCAAATCGTATGCTAAAGCATACACATTGTTAAATTTGATTGTGATTATATATTAATTAATTTGACCATTTGCATAGCAACTTGTATTTTGATGAATCGTATGCTAAAGCATACTCGTTGTTAAATTTGATTGTGATCATATTAAAACGGTGGAGGGAATAAACTTTATTCATGCGGGACTTTTTTTAATTTGACGGATCGTATCTTTATTTTCTCGAACACTGTGTGAGCATACTAGAAATTTCGTGTATAGAATATGTATAGTGCGGTATGATAAGCATTGCTGGTACATATACAGAGCGTGGTTCTTGTACGTCTTTCGCTGGTGAACTTAAGACATGAACTGAACTTTTCGCGCGCTTTTTGGAAACTGGTTGTGCAACAGGGAAAGATGGCATTGTTGGGTAACAGGTGCGTGTTAAAACATGAAGACAAATACAAAGGAAAACCGACGACACGTTTAGTACACATCACAGAGTGCCGACAGAGTAATAAAAACAAGTTTGGCGCCAGGGTAGGTGAATACAAGACATTGTCGGCGAAGAATACAAAGAGGATTGAGGTTGTGGCAGGTAAACATGTTGAATCATGCCCCTATGCTAATTGGTAATAGAAAAGAAGTTTTGCGCGGCGAATGATGAACACGTGATTACCTTGTGGCTATGAAAATACTTTAAATACGGGCTATAGCGGAAAATATATATAGAGACACCATGCATCTCTTTGAGAAAGAAGAACGCTACGAGGTTAACACTGAAGCAATATCCGATGCTGAAACAGAAATATACGAATCATCGTCAGATGATGAATATGATTTTGATGCAATAGATTCACCAGTGCTAACAACAGTTTCACCAACGCCACCGTCATCACCAGCAGTATTATCAAGAACATCACGATTTTGGGGTTTAGATTGTTGTTGTAATAGTCAAAAGGTGGACCGTGAATGTATAAAGAAGGCTATTGAAAAATGGGATTTCAACGATACATTAATATGCGATGGATGTAGAGAAGGATCCCCTCACGATTTTGCGCATGATTGTATGAATGTACACCCAGAGTCATTGGAAACCCGTGCATGGAGTATTATTGCAAGTCCTAGTGTTGAAGAAGATGTGTTTTACTTGTATGCAAACACCCATATTATTGGAATATTAACAAGAGAAAAATTCTATGAAACGTATGTGGAATTATTAAGTGATACAGACTATCTTCCGGAATTACTGGACATTTTCATAAGAAAAGACAAACGGAAAGCGAATATTTCAGATTGAGAAAATGTATTCGAATAGAGTTAGTGTTTCATGTGTGTTATGCAGTGATGAAAACATTAATGTGAACTGTGTATTAAAAACTATAAAAGTATACTTACGTAACACCAATCCAATTGAATGCATGGAATGCAAGTTAAATCTTCCTCATGATTGTACTCATCTTCATAATACTGGAACATTTGCAACGAAGTACTTATCTCTTGATAAAACTCTTAGTGAACTTTTTGAAGTTTTTGAACAAGAACATAGTGAAATCTCATTTATATGGTTTATGCGTAAAATTTGTGATCTTTTAAAAAATACAGAATTTGTTGGACAGATTATTCCGTTTTTCATTTATCACACAAATGAAATTTCACCATGTGTAAATCAATATATTATCGATATTCAAGGTTTTAAAATGTCTGATAATGAATTTATCATTCGTGAGTTTTGTTTAACTGCATGCGATGATACAGTAAATTTCCATTGCTTGGTAAAATCACCAATAGATTATAATTTATTATCATTAGGATGTCAAAAACAAATTGATTGGTTAACTTTAAATTTACATGGTTTGAAATGGAATAGCAAAACTGGATATACTGTATCATGCATACGAAACCTTGTATATCAATTATGTTCAAAGAATTCATCCTTTTATTGTAAAGGTTTAGAGAAATCTCTTTGGATTAAAAGAATATTTGCATTAGATAATGTCATTGATTTAGAAACAAAACATTGTCCACCATTAAGTGAATTATGTGGAAACACATTTAATGATTATTGTAATTTTCATACAAATATTGTAAAGAAATCAGGATGTGCATATCGTAATGCACAACAGTTGAATTATTGGTGGAAATATGAAAGATCAACAGCATTAACTAATGCATTATCAAGATTGTAATGTTTTTCTTAGGAATTGTAAATAAAATGCAGGGATGTAGGTTTAAAAAAAAATTTATTGAAAATTTAAGAAAAAAAAAATTGTATATATGATAAAAAAATAAAAAAATTGTAAACATATAATAAGAAAAAAAATAAAAAAAAATAAAAAAAATTATTTCTGTTTTCTTTTTTTAAAAAATTTGTTCACATGTTTATAAACGATATCATCATTCTTTTTCAAATTTTTCTTGTTAAACATTTTTAAACACTTTTGAAATGATTGAGTGCGGATAATATGATGCAAAAAGAACAACACAAAATACCCGCACAACACAGAATTATCATGTTGATATTGATGATTATTCGTAAAGTACATTTTAGTATTTTTCGACAAAAAGTTTTTTATTTCTTTGGGAATGTCCATAGCAAGACTGTCAAAGTAGTACCCATGTTTTTTCTTATTGATGTACACTGCGACCCAGTGGGAACCAGCAGAATCAGATGTATCAAGATTAATCACAAGTGCAGCAGGAGGTTCTACCGTTACAGGAAGTCTGTCAATAGGGTAAATTCCAGTAACACTTGCACCAGTCACTTTATCACTTAGTAACACTTTTAACAATTCGTCACTATACATGATGAAGATTATTATTTTTAATTGTAGTAGGTATGTAACTATCACTGTTATTCACATGTAAGACATAGTCATACACTTTTACATATTCACTATACAGTAATGCTTCATGAACACTGCACCTATATTGTCCGAAACGATGTTTATTATGTGCACACCGATGAACGTGAAAACTTAATGCAGTATACTTTGGACAGTTTATTTCTTCTAAATTTGTAACTTCTCTTTGAAGAATTTCTTGAAGAAAACACTTTCTATTTATTCCGTAGGTGTATATTGTTGTAGTATTTGAACAATATGATTGAAGTATTTCTTTAAGATGGGAATATTCTACAGCGCCTTCGTGCCAGGTAATGCCATACACATTTTCACCTAGATATTTGTTTGTACTTACGATCGGCTCAGCTAACTTATTTAAAGGAAATGGTGGTTTAAAAATCCAATTTTGGAAAAAGGGAACGTCAGGATTTACAATGGCTAATTCTTTTACAATAAAGTCATCTTCGTTATCATGATACGCCGAGAAGTGTACAACAACCCTCATCCTACTCAACTGAATAAATTAGAAGGTGTTATCAGTATAAATATTTCTATCTTTGTCTACTTGTGCTAAAGAATCGAATTGTGCATACACAATGCATGTAACAGGTTCAGTTAAAGTTTCTGAAAATGATACTTTTAAATTTACAGGGGAATCGCGTACCACATCCCACGTGTTATCGTCTAAAGTTCCTGTTGGAGATAGAATAAAAGCATACAGAGCATATCCGTTTGGATACTCATCAAGAGTAACAGTATGTGAATAATTTTGATAATATATACCAGTACCTGAAATCAAAGTATAGTAACTTAGAAGGTATAAATTGTTATTAAAATCAGGAGTGAGGGGGTTGGGAGGAAATGATTTTGACCCGACTTGTAATTGCAGTTTGTTAACGTTAAAGTTTTGAAATTCAAAGGGATTAAGATGTGATTTCCCATTGAAGGCTGTGTTGGAGATGAAACCAATAACCAGGCCTTTAGGAACATTACCCAGGAAAAGATTATCAATGTTGTAAGACTTTACTTGTGCAGGTATAGTATAAGATCTTGTCTCCACTCTCGTCAGAGGTAACTTGGCTGTTTCCGAACCCATTCGTGTATTTAATTGCATAGCTAAATCTGCAGCTACATCAATACGTCGTACATGAAGAATAACTTCCTCAAGTGCAACTTTATAACTTGTATTTTCAGGAGACATTAAGCAAAAATTATCTTTACTACGATGTAGTTTTACACGTAAACTTACTTTGTTAGGAAGCATACGATCTAAACTTACAATATCAGTATGAAGACGTCCATACATTTCAAAAGATTTACTATTTTTCACCTTATTAGCACGTTTTTGAAAACCAGCATTTGTATTATCTAATTTATTAAAATTTTTTGCAGTATCTTTATGCCACAACCCACATGCTAAATGTGTTTGAGAAGCATCATAAGAATAATTTAATAATGTTTCAATGTATGCACGATAAGGATAAGATCCTGATGAGGAACTAATTAATTTATCATTTAACGAAATATCAATTTGACTAAATAAAGAATGTAAGAAATTATTTACTGGTGCAACAGTATCATCATTAGCTAAAGTTGTACCATCAGCTTTAGTAATTTTACAACGTACATAAAGATATAGATATGCAGGATGAATAAATTCCCCTGTTTCTCCTGGAATAACAAATTCAATAGGTCCTTCTGAGGTTAATGTGGAAATAGGACGATATTCAGCATTTGTAGTTGCTTCAATAGCTGTTTGTGTCATTGGTATAGAAAAGAAATCAAATTCATTGGTACAACATTCAAAACTACTTGAATTTAGGAGCGCCATTATGAAAAGATGTCGTGTATATGTTTACGTTTTGTTGGTGGTCCAAACTTTACAATTGCAGGAGCTTTCCTCTTGCGTGACCGTCTCTTGCCGTTACCAGTTAGCAACTGCCCAACTTTATTAATTGCTTTTGTCTTTAAACTATTACCAGCTTCTTTTACACGCGCACGAACAGATTCTTTAAATGGTCGATTTTCTAATACATCACCCGCAACTTGCATACCGGTTTGTAATGCTTGACGTCCTACAGTTTTTGCACCTTGTTTAAGAAATGGTAAAGCAAAACGAAATAATCCTTTAAAGAAACTACCTATACCATGTCCCCTTTGATATACAGGTCCTGAAAAATATGGTATTCCGCGCCCACGGTGATAAGTAACACGTCTTGCTCTCATCTTTTTTTTTCTATAATTATTATTTAGCAGATGCAGGAGAGCGTTTAAAATGTAGTGTTACGGTCAGTGTCCCAGAACGAAATGGCAAATTTCGCCCTGCATGATCTTTTAATAGTATTTCAATTGTGTTAAAACAAAATTTTGCAAGTGGCATATAATGAATATCTTCAAAGGTAATTGTTTGAACTTTTCCGTATTTAATATCAGAGATTGTTGCTATACGTAATAATGGTGCTTTTGTATCACCTAAAAATTGATATTGTATAATATCTGTATATATAAAAATTTGATGTGGATATCCGATATCAACATATGGTTGTTTGAATCCACGAGATTCTTTAACAAGATCTGATTTTTCAGAAAAACCTAATTGTAAAGCTAATGTAGGCGACAATGTCACTGATTCTACACGTTCATCACATTCAACATGCACAACATTTGAAAAACTAAATTTTATAAAACTTGATATTGCGTTTAATTCCTCTAGTAAATGATGAATGGATGGATAATATCCAACAAGAATTTTACTTTTCATAGGTTCTGCATTTTTAAATTTGTACCATATAACATTTTCACCTTCAGTAACATTATAACATGTTAATGGAATATGTACTTCACTTAATCCTACATACCAATCGGATTCTGATAAACGAATATTATTTTTTAATTGATTAATAAAATGTGTTGGACTATTTGTAGGATATACATCTGTACTAGCATTTGAAACTAGTGTAATGTAAAAACTATCATCAATACTTTCAGAAATCATTTTCGTTTAAAGTGAAGTGTTAGGTTTGAAGTTCCAAAACGAAATGGTAATTTTAACCCGTGTTCATCTTTTAAGTTTACTTCTATCGTATCAAAATATTTCTTTTCAACTTTAACATAATGTGGTGAGTGAAACACAAAAGATTTTACATGACCGTGTTGTACATTATATACACTAAGTTTTCGAACTAATGGTCCTATATTTTGTTGTTGTTTTACAATATCAATGCAAACATTAATTGTATTGGGAATATTATAATCTAAATCACATGGAAATTTTCCACGTGCTAATATTAAATCAACATTTCTAACTTTTGTGTATATAACTTTTTTAACATCATGCGTATTTTCATTAATAAATCCAAAAATGTGTTGTAATCCTGGTGTAACACCAATCATACATTGATCTTCTAATTTCAAAGAATGTTTAATAACAATTTGATTTTTATTTTTTAAATATTGTAACATACGAGCATTTTCAGGAATTAATTGTAGAATAGATTCAATTGATGAATAATATCCAGGTGTAATTGGAACATGGTGGCGTTCAACTTTACCATCGATAACACTAGTAATTATAATTTCTTCATTTTCACCAACATTGTAAAAACTCCACGGAATATTAATTTGTGTTAATGCAACACCCCATTCCCCATCACGTAAATCAATAGGTTGTGCCAATTTAACTCGAAATGATGATGTTGTATTATTATCAAAAAGATTGCTACTTGCATTTGAAGGAAGAGTAACGTAAAAGTCGTGTGTAAAGTTCGAATTCATTTTGCAGACTGAATAGAATCTGATCTAATCCACGAATTCATACTTGATGGATATCCTAACCATTTTACATACATCCACCCATTTTTACGTTTCAATACTTTTTCAATAAGATATGTTTTCTTTGAATTTATAATTACTTTTTGTAATTCTTCTGCATAAAATATTCCTTTAATTTCCTCACCGTTCCAATCTTTTAATTTGTAAGTGACAGGATCTGACTTTATACATTTGTCAACAATAAATATTTCTTGTGACCATTTAGGTAAATATCCTTTTTCTAATTTATGTTTATACTTACTAACACGAACATAATCACCCGAACTAAATTTGCAAGTTATATTTTTCTTATTCTTTTTATTTCCGTATAATGTTTCCCACACTTGATTCACATTGGAATCATTTACTTGTGCAGGTGCCATTTTAATACTTGAATGGTATGAATGATTATAATTTTTTACAATTTGATCTAATATATTAATATAACGATAAGTATTCTTTGCAGTAAAATAACGATACAATCTTTCTTTTAATGTACGTATAAAGCGTTCTGCTAACGCACACTTAATTTCGGAATGAACACTATAATGATTAATTTCATATTCTTTAAACAATTGTTTTACATGTCGATTATAAAATTCACCACCTAAATCTGTTTGTACGTTAAACACAGGTAACTTGAAATTTTTAAAAATTTTTGTTATTGCTTTTACCATTTCAGGACCTTTCTTTGTTTTTAACGGAACACAATATGCATAACGTGAAAAAATGTCAATACAGCATAATATATATTTATAATTATTATTATACTTTGCAATATTTTGCATATCTGCTAAATCCATTTGTAATGTTTCATTTGGTGCACTAACATAATACTTTTTACGTTCAAAAACTTTACGAGCTGGTGCATGTAATGTATAAGCATCTTGAGAAGCTAACCATTTTTTAATTTTCTTTTTAGATAACTTTGTTTTGCGTTGTAATGTTTGTATACTTGATAAAGAATCAGGATTTGAATAATCATAATATATTTTGGATAATTTTGTCATTTTACATACTATATTCTTTCCAATGTTTAAATAAATTAGCTACTACTGCAGGACTAGGAGAGTTTCTTACTTTACGAATACGTTGTCTACTACTACTACTACTACTTTTCACTTTTGATGCTGGCGTGCTAATAGGTGTACCAATAAATTCTTTAGGAACATTAAGATCTTCTAATAAATTTTTAAATTCATGAATACCTATAGGATTTCTTGAATATTTTCTTGTACGAACATCATTTACTAAATCTATAATATTTGAACCTGGTATTGTTTTTTCATGAATACGTACTGTACCAGACTTATCCCACTGAATTTTATTACAACTTGTCAACTGTTTTAATAATAGATCTGTTTTCCTACGAAGTGTTTTCGGTACTGATTGTAAAATGTCTGATACAAATGGTAAAATAGAAGTATTGCTATCTTGTTTGGAAGTTGTTGATGATGATTTTTCTTCTTCTTGAATGATAGGTAAAGTAATAGGTTTATGTGAAGAAGATGTATACTGTAAATAACGATGCAAAGCTTGTTGATATAATTTCCACTTTTGTTGTACACTAAGATCACGACGTTTTAAGATGTTATTCATTTCTTCATCTAAACGTGACTGATGTGAATCTATGGATTTAAGATTCGATTGAATTTCATGTACAGCATTTTCAGGAACTAAAATCATTTTACGTAATTCTGACATACTTAACGACTAAAAATACTGCTTCCCACTGCTGCAAGAAGTGGTCCCAAGATTAACGGTAAAAGAGCACCACCTTTCTGTAGTAACAACTTTTTCTTTTTATTCAATGCAGTACGTTGCTGAGATAGAGCACGTAAGATCTTTTTATGTCTACGTAAACGTTGCTTCTGACGAGAATTTAAAGGGATGTTTCCTTTTATTGTGTTCTTAGCTACTTGAGATATTGTTCTTATTAAATCCCCTGAAGCATTTTGTAAAATTTGTTTTCGTTTCGTATTCTTGCATTTGCACAGCGCACGGAGCGTGCTGTAGTGTTGTTTCACCTTCAACATCTTGATGCAGACTAAACAAAAATTTCTGTATGCATGTCTTTTACGTTAGCGTACACATACATGATTTCATTCGGAAAAATATTTGTACGTATTCGCAATGCATCGTTTGTTTTTTGTGTCAAGTCAAATAATAAATAAGTGTGAGGCTCTCGTGTTACTTCTTCGAACACACTCACGACTTCTTTACTATACCGAGGCATAATTTGCCTTGCTAAATATTGTATTTGTAATTTATCACGTGGATTTTTAAATACTATAATATAATGTGCATTTAAACTAATATCACGTGCATGTTTTCCTTTTGGAAATAAATTTTGAATAATAAATATTACAGTTAACTTTTTGTGATGTGCATACTTTGTAAATAAATTAGCAACATCACCATTAGTTTCTGACATTAAATCATCAAGTATTAATAATGAATTTTCTTTGATTTCAAAATTATTCATGTCAGGTATTCCCTCTACAAAACGTATTTTTGCATTTGCATCTAATTTTGGTATTACTGCACCATAACACCAAACAATATCATTAAACTTTATACTAAACATTTGATCATGTTCATTAAGTAAACGATTTACAAAACAAGTTTTACCAGCCCTTGAAGGACCAGCGATTAAAATAGTAGAGGGATGTTGAAACTTTAACATCTTGTAATCAAATGAATGCATACAATAGAGACTCTGCTTTATATACACACTCACACTCACACATTGAATTTTAATATTTTCACAATCATTGATTGTTCGGAGTATACATAGTAATGAAATGGATAAAAAAATCACTGGGATATAAGATTAAAGCTGAAGTGACTAGTTTATACATTGTTTGCACAGCAAACGAAAATATAAAAAGAATAAAATAAATTAAGAATAAATTAAATAAATTAGGAATAAATTAAGAATAAATTAAATAAATTAGGAATAAATTAAAAAATAAATATTATTACAATCGATGATGGTTCGGGGTTTCATTACATGAAAGAGACATTCATACAAGTCACATTCACTCATTCGTGGGCCTATAACCGTAAGGTACACTTGCACGTTTTCGTATTGGTTCATCGTCGGTTATGTCAGGTTCGTCAATCCGTTTTCGTTTTTTGTTGACCTCACGGTGTGTCTTTGTCTCTCTACAGCTAAAGATACGGAACCCCGGTCTACGAACGATGCTATTTGGGTTTTCTATTACTGTGGACTCTAATTGTCCAGACACTAATTTATAGAAACTCTCAAAGTTAATTTTCTGAGAGGTCCTATCATTTAGTGTTATCCCCCTAATTTTGTATATATGCCGAACATCCCCTTGGGCATTTGTTAGCCGCATAGCATAATTTTTACAGCCAAGACCAATAAAGGTTGTAAACTCCCAACCTTCAGGAATTTCATTCGTTAGATCACCCAAATAGTTTCCGAGCGGTAACAAGGGTTCCTCATCTTTTTTCTGTAAGTACATGATACTGTCAGTGTCACAGTAGATTACTCTGTCAGGTCCTACAGTCGTCAGTAGTTCGTAAAGTCTAAGTCTAGCCCACGAAGTAATAAATGCGGCTAGTATCACATTGGAAAACTCCAACGGAACGTTTTCATTTTCAATGTCTCTGTACGTGAGAATGAGATGGTCATCATCAATTGGTACCACACTTTGAATTTCATACCTTGCCGTAGTTAAATACCTAAGAAAGGTAACCTCATCACTAACGATTATACTCTGCGACATGTCTGTGCGTTGCCCCCACTTACCATACAATGAATTGAGGTATAGCTTTGCACATTGCCTCAATCCCGGGTTCATCCTTATATTGTCATAATTTAATCGTATGCCTTCATGGGCATAATATTCATCGATATATTTTTGTTTGTCTTCTTCAGTGGTACAGTAAGCAGGAAAACCAGAGGCTTCCTGCTTCATCTGAAGGAAGGAATTCACGTAGGTCCCGAACAGCCCTCCTGAATTCCCCTCTTCAGGATCTAAAAGTTCAAATTCCCATATCTCATGTATATCGATTATTTTGTAACCTTTTTTAAGAGCAAGGTGTAACTCTGGTGTACAAAATGTTCCTGTGAGAGCACACTCAGCATCGCTATGGGTACATTCGTTAGTGTTTTCTTCTTCCATGCATGTGCGGCAAAGGCCGAAAAGTAATCGACCTCCCGCAACGTATGGTAAGATCGGAAAGTAGAGGTCCTTTGGAGGGACGATTGTGCATTTGACTACACCGTGAATACTTTCCACATCTGGAAAGTCCGGTCCCGTGTGAATCTTAGGTGATTTAACCGGCATAGGTTTACGTGCCATCACCCACGGGTATAACGATGTTACATCGGCGTAGGAAATTCGCTCATCACTCGCACAATTGACGTAGGAACGAAAGACCTCCGTGCGACCACCGTTGTAACAGTTCTTAGGAATAAGAAAATCAGGTAGATTAGTACAACGTTCTTGAACAAACTTTTGCACTTTCTTATCCGTCTTTACCTTATTGTCCCAAGAACATTCCCATATTTCGTATAGGTTTACACCTATACTTTTCAGGTACCTACGGCGGCGCATGGTTTGCTCATATCGTTTCTCCATCGTATTGTACGAGTCCTGGGCATCGTGCAAAACCGCGTCACGGTTAAAGGGGAAGCAAAGGCGGCAGGCATGGAAATAACACCCGTAAAAGTCGAAGGCAGCGTTGAGTCCTTCGTGCCATCCATCGACCTTGTACCTACCAATATACTTTTCCCCACCTCTCCTAGCATGCTGGATTTCTATCCCTAATTGGTCTTCCATATACATAAGCCATTGCATAGCTTTTGTACTATACTTGGTCTTATGATGAAATCCCAACGCGGGAATGATAGGAATAGTATTCTCCGGTAAGTGCAAGGTACGATATGTCCGCATCGCAAGACTTGCAATGGTAGATGATGTTATGAAACATTGCAAACCCTCCGTTTTCTCTTCGATGATAGCGCTAAACTTAATGACCGCTTCTGTTAGAATTCTAACATCATTCTCACAATAAGCCAGCATATCCCTCTGCAGGTTAAACTCCTCGCCACTTTCCGCACGTTCTTGGTGCCAGGCTTCCAGTTGTTTTCTTTCTTCTGTGCTTCGCCCTTCAGGGTCATAGTACTCAATCGGAGGGTAGGGACCAACATAATTTTGATTTTCTTCAGTATTGAATAAATATGGGAAATCTCCCTTCTTTAAATTTTGACTAAGGCCTAACGTTTTTGGTAATTTGGATAATTTGACACCAATATAAAGGAAAGAGTCGCGGAAAAAGATACGATTACCTATGCTGATATTAAAAATCTTTTGACCCTGAATAAGGACACTGGGTACAATATGCTGGTCTTCTATTAGAGTTCTAAGACAGAAGAGACCATCGTAGCGACTACCATTATGCGCGATTGCCACGATTTTCTGAAAGACAGGACGCTCTACTAACACATGGTTAATAAAAGCCGTCATTGTCTTAAAAGAAAACGAACGATTTCCAACATTGTCACCGCACGTTTTACAGGGCTCATCGATACCTTTTCTTATACAGGCGTGACAAACATGACGACAGCACACCAGTACAACTTCGTGTTCCCTTTCACCGCGATCATTCGGTGCCTTCAACATCGTCTCTACATCATAGGTGATGTACATAAACCTTTTCGTATGAACAGGTCGCTGTCTCTGAACAAAACATGTATGGTTTGTATCAACATATGCGTGGCACGTTGAACAGAAATGTTCACCACACATGTGATCAGATTTTCGACTTCTCTTATCAAAGATGACACCGCAATTGATGCAGAGCTTTACATTATCACATACAGACCTAGCCGCTTTATTAGGTGTCAGATGATTATTAAAGCATTCACCTTCAGCAAACTCTCTATTGCATGCATTGCATTTAATTCTGTTCGCAGTATAGTCCCGTTCGTGAGTATGTTCGCAATAAGTACATCGAGTTTTACACTTGTGTGCACGTGACCTTTCATCATAAGCTTCCAAACAATAATAACAATACTTTCGTGCCTTGAGGAAAGTTCTAATGTTACGAATAGGTTCGAAATGACCAATAGTGTTACCTCTTCGATAAAGGATAAAAATCTTATTTTCTGCCGGTTCTCCCGGGTAACGTACTATATATTCCCGGTTATTCTTTTCATGCTCCTCATAAACTACGATTTGATATTCCCCTTTCAAATATGTTTGAAAGAGGATCAGATCGGAAAAGTCACAACCTTGCTTACTTTCAACGTTAACACCTGCCATCTCGCAGAGAACTTCTGCTTTAAGAAGCCATGTATCTTGGTCTCTTGTTCTTAAAAGATGCAAACTCTGCCTGCTTGATGTATGCTTGGTTATCCAGTATACAATGGCCATAGGGAGGCAGTAAATATTTCTATTTTCAATACGAATTAATCGTTTTTCTAAGTAATCTTGATATTTTGCATATTTGTCAACGGCACTCGTTGCATTTCTTCCCTGGCCGTGCATACTCTCAGCGATATGGAATCGAAACAATAGTTCTTGCCCCAAAAGGAACACTTCATTCGAATTTAATACACGTTCGATTGAAGTGAGGACTGTCCTAGCAGAGAAATTGCCCTTTCTTCTAAATGGAACGTACACTGGTTTGTTGTTGGTACTATTACTACTCTCTATGTATAAGCCAATGTAGTCCGAGGGGCGTGCATTGGAGATCACATGTTCCAACGCAAAATTAACTAAGCTTTCGATATAAGCCTCTGGGTTATTAATATTCCTTTCATCACCCACAGGTCTGACGGCAATTTCATGTCCCGTAAGATGAAACTTACGAAACCTTTGTCTGCTTTCTCTTATAACTTCGAAATTACTATTTCTTTGATTATCCCCGCCATTATTATTATCACTACCACTACCACCTGTACTACCACTATTAGGACTACTAATAGTACCAGTTGTACTATTGTTGTTGTTTATGTTGCCATGTCCAACCATTGCTGGAACATTGGCATATGACGGGTTAGGCTGAGGAGTAAAAATCATTTGGTCCCCATAGTCATGATTATCCTGTACACAGTATTCAGGCGGATTGTATACAGGATTTTCTCCCTGGACTTGTTGCGTGGGTATAACCACAGCATTGTCCTCGTTTTGAACCAAACTCCTCATTTCTTCAGCTGGTATTTCATCGGAATTTTGAGTGCCAATCCCATTTACTTCATCCAAGAAAGCTAAATCTTCATTTGTTAATTGATATAGATTATTAGGACTCAAGTTATGATTTTCTTGAGGGGGCATGACTATGGCATTATTTGTGGATGGGATTAAGCACGGTTCCGAAACAAAGCGCGTGCCAAAATCAAAAAAGTCCGATAACTCTGTATCTTTTATCCTATCCACCTGACCTTCCCCACATGATAATAAATAAAAGAGTTTTGACTGCGCCGATTCGTAAGTATCACATGTACGGAAAAATCCATACAAAAATAAATCTAATATATCAGCACTGCTTACGCAGTGCTGGAGAAGTAATGTATCATTACCTTCGAAGGCACGAAGGGCGCGTAGGAGTGCATCGCATCTCCCCGAGCCCCGATATCCCAGCCTGTTCAATTCCATGATGGCTTTCCAGGTACTGAAGACCCTCGGGTACTCGTTGAAACCGCGCACCAATTCCTGGAGATAAATTTCATCAACCATATTCAATTCTTCGGATGGGCAGAAGAAATCCATCTGAAAGAAATAAGACAAAGAAAAAACTATTTTGAGTTATCAAGTTGACGTTAATATATCACTTGAATATAAAAGAGAGAGAGAGCACATTCAATTACTTTCAACCTATAGTTATATTTTAATGATATGTAAATAAAAAAAGCATTCACTTATTTTCAATCTATAGTCAAATAATGATATGTAAATAAAAAGCATTCACTTATTTTCAATCTATAGTCAAATAATGATATGTAAATAAAAAGCATTCACTTATTTTCAATCTATAGTCAAATAATGATATGTAAATAGAAAACAATTTGTTCAATTTATGAAAAAATCAATAAAATATATTCACTTATATTCAGATGTAATCTATTCTTTTAAAATATCCAGACACAATAAGTCTCTCTCTGTTCATTAATATTGGTTAAATACAGCTCAAACATGTATAATTTCTTTTTTTTTTAAAAAAAAAAACAATAAGTGAAGAAATACACACCTTTCAAGCCTCAGTTGTTCGTTCACAAAACCAAAAAAGAAGGAAAAATGTCGACACTGTGTCGCTGTAAGGCTAAACAAAAATGTCTGGGTATTCTATTTGTGCTGCTACCACCACTCAAGGTTCGGCAAAGCTTCAATGTCTGGAATACAATAGGCTTAAATCAATTTCTTTATACTTTATTTAATAGTATTAAAACTATATAGTTAATTAATTAAGATGCGCTAAAGCTTGTCCTTGATCTTACACGTACGCTGCCGTGAAAGGAAATGATACCCCCACACGCCAAATGCATGTTATATCGTGTCCTATCATGTATTGCACAACCACTACTACTAGTGACACCTATCGGCAAAAGTCATAATTAAAGATTAGTTGTGCGTTGAAAGTTCCGCAGTGCTGACGCGTGTGCGACAAAGTTCCGTATATTTCTCAGGTGAGTATAGTATATATGTTTTCAATGTGTAATAAACCATAGCACATGCTTGTATATTCTGTTGGTCTTAATATTCTATCAAACTATTGAAGATCAAACGCATATAAGTAAAACTATTGGGTTAAATAAGGAATATAAACCCATGTCTTTCAGTGACAGAACAAGTATTTACTTAAGTGGTGCGGTACCACATCATTTCTGGGATATGAACCCCAGTCTTTCAGGGGGATAACCCCCTCTACTAGTACTGCTGCATACATTTACATTGAAATCCTAGTGCCAAAAAAAAAAAAAGACGGGATAAAACCGAGATCTCTCACTCCAAATCCATATATAAAACAAGTAACGTTCAGTAATGGGAGGCATTACTCTTAAGGACGGGTATACCCCCTTTTCTCTACGCAAAAAAGAGTGCATTCAGTAATTAAAAGTTATGAGGGGGAATTCAGTCCGGGCATAGTGTCCCCTCTTCTCCACGCAACAGAGCGCGTTCACTATTTGGAAAAAGTTATGAGGGGAAATTCACTCCGGGTATAGCCCCCCCCCTCTTCCTCCACGCAAAAGACCGCGTTCACACTGCATTGGATTCTCTTTCTGCATCCCCTAACAAGATATTTCGTATTTCATTTCATTTTTCTCACTCATTACCTTGCTTAATATAAAGTTAGTATGTACAAAAACCATGTGACTACCATATGATTAAAATTCTGAATACTGCAACACATGTTTAAAATACGCAAGTTCATATTCCCATCACTTATTCAGAAATAAAGAACCTTAAATTTCTCTCACTTAATTACATTCTTTCATTTGTCATGTCTTGGAAAAGAGAACCATTTGAGTATTCACTACGTTTCGTAATGAACAACCTATTCTAACACAAATTCAAAGGGAGAAGTCGGCCGCTATGATCCAAAATGAATCAATGAACGTAGTTCTTTTCTTTCGAGTCTAACTGTGGGAAAGAAAAGTCTACACATTTACGTAAAAATTGCAATATTCACATGTATCTTGGAAATTGCATCCACTACAACTAAGAACTCTTTATATAAGTACATTTTTCAGTATGAAAACACTTTTTCGCGGTTCTGAACACTTTTTGTTCACTTCTGAACACTTTGTGAATACATCTGTACACTTAATACTGACTGATTTTCTAAATATTGGGGATACAAGCAAGACAAATGTCTATCTTTTCTGTTGAACTTAATTATTTTACACTAAACAATATATTTTGAACATTATCTGTAGTAAATATTGAATATGTATGTGTTCTAAAAGTGTTCTTTATGTGTAAATTGCTTATTTTCCGAAAAGACAATCCAATATGAATACAGATTCATGACAAATCATTCAGACACAATGTATTTATATAAAATCTACCATCAACATACTGGACAGTACGCAATTCTGTTTAATCACAATTTCAGTTATAAAGAATCAAAGAAATTGCACACTTGATTTTTGCCGTAAAGTCCATCAGTGGCGGTTCTTAAGGGATGTCACCATACATTTCTAAAACTATAAGTCCAACCATCATTGGCGGTTCTTAAGGCATGTCACCACGCATTTCTAAAACCATAAGTCCGTCCGTCAATGGCGATTCTTAAGGGACGTCACCACGCATTTCTAAAACTATAAAGTATCTCATTGACGGTTCTTAAGGGTTGTCACCACGCATTTCTAAAACTATAAAGTATCTCATTGACGGGTCTTAAGGGACATCACCACGCATTTCTAAAACTATAAAGTATCTCATTGACGGTTCTTAAGGGACGTCACCATGCATTTCTAAAACTATAAGTCCATCCGTCATTGGCGTTTTCTTAAGGGATGACACCACGCATTTTTTCTCTAAAAAGATTAACACTGCCAAGATATTTTTCGTGTCCCCACATATTCTTAACTATAATAATAATGCTAGTTCCATTCTTCACTCTTTCCTGTGGTTAACTTGTCCAAAAACACAACCGAAACGGAATCAAAACTCAAACATAGTATTCAAACAATTTAAAAAAATATATATATATATTTCGTTCCTTCGTGCTGACCGTTCAGGAAGCTAGCTTTTCCGGTGTTGGTAAACCCACTGTTTGGCAAACACAGAAGCTGTTATAAGTCACACGCGGTTCCCTCAGGTTTGGGGGGACTATGCCCCCATGTATGCTTCCCCATCGGTTTTCGGTAAACACATAAGGCGTTATAAGTCAAACGCAGTTTTCCTGTTTGGGGGACTATCCCTCATGCACAGCTCCCCCGATTTTCGGTAAACACGTAAGGGAATATAAGTCAGACGCGAATCCCTAAGGTTCGGGGCGTTATGCTCCCCACAAGTTAAAACATATTGGCAAACTCATAGCTCGTTTCTACACCGTGTTAATTATTTTCATAAGAAAAACAATATGAGTTAATTTTCTAGGAGGAGTCCCACCATTCGATACTTATGCAAATATATCTAATCAATTATAATGATATAAAACTTACTTGAATATATTATCTTCTTCTTTGAACAAAACACAAAAAAAATCCAGAAAATCACTTTAAAGAAGCAAGGCAGAAGCAAGGCAGAAGCCTTCACGAGCAAAATTGTTAATACAGGAAATGTGTACTCCATTTATATAATATATTTTTTATTTATTCATTAACATAAGGGGAATGGAATAGGGGGAGAAAAAATAAAGTAAATGAATTTGCCTTGTAATACAGAATTGCCTCGCTCTGCAAAGAATCAGAAAAGAATTCCTTTGTCGGTCTCTTGCCGAATCGAAGGAAATATTTCTTTTCTATAGAGGTAATACCAAGGAATTTTCACACAATGCCTAAAGTTTGAAAAACATCGCCAGCATGTCTCAATTCATACCTTAAAGACGCCAAATTGTCGTATTTTTCACAGCAAATAGTTGTTTACCAAGCAATAAAATTCGTTAGTTGGGTTCAGCCGACAATGTTCCTAAATTTTAAAATTCCGGCTTTATTCAGTAAGCTAGATAGCTATCATTTCAACAACTGTTTCAATAACCTGTATCTTGCCGAAAAGAACAGGACAATTATTGTATGTTGTAATTCTACAGGTTCTTTTTTGTGTGTGTGTTGTTTTGCAGTAGTCAAAATGAAGGACAACCATTTATTCATCAGGTTATTGGCAATGAGTACAAGGACATCCTACTTGTTTGTCCAACAGGTTAGTGGGCGGGGAAGAGGTTGTTGTCCGCAAACCATCCACCAGAACTGGTTTGAAAAACACCCTTTGTGAGGAAAAATGTCAGTTATCGCCGTTGGGGGGAGAGAAGGTATAAGCATGTTCACACAGGATGCAGCCAAAGAGTGGCAGTGAGGGGTGGGGAAAAAATGTGTGTCACTTGTCGCAGGGTAGAAACCTGATCACACAGAATGCGGTCAAGAGATGCGGTGGAAGGGTGGGGAGCGGGTAGAAACTTGTTCACACAAGACATTGATGATGGAAAGAGAGGCGGGGACAGGTGGGTTCTCCCGTTCACTCAAACTAGAGGGAATGATTGGTCCCCAATGGTTAAACATTGCAGGCGGAGCAAACTGGTTTTTTCCTGGCCAATCATATCGCAAGGTTGTTTGCATAGGGTGTGAGAAACTGAACTTCATTCTTCACCCTCAGTATTGCAATGGCAGTTGAAGAAAGAACACATCAGTCTGCAAATTTCGTACTGAACAACGCTAAAAAATAGTAGAGTTAAGTCTGTCATTTAAGAACCACGCAAGCTAAACGAAAGAAGTGCAGTTCGCAACAAGAAAAATAAATGAAAATAAATAAATATTTCTTCCTTTCCTTCCTTTTTCCCTCCCATCTTAATACTTTACTCCGTAAAACAAAGCACCATTAAAAATCATTGCTAAACATTGGAGCTTAAAGGGTGTAATCATATTCATTATTCATAATTTTCTAGTTCAAATAAGAGTGTTCAATTAGTTACGAGCTTTACAAGTCAGATCATAATTAAATTAATGGGGAAAAACCTTGTGGGAACTAGGGACCGCGTTTTAAGCCATATACTGAAGTTCTAATTATCTAAATCATAGTTTTAATTCTAATTTAATTATAATTTCGATTCAAAAATCGTATTAAATCATGTTTAAAGCTAGGAACAGCATTCAAAGCCGTATCCTCAATCAAAAAACCGTGTTGGAGCGCGTTTGAAGCTAGGAATTGCGTTCAATGACGTATACCATTGGTCTAATTATCTAAATCGTAGTTTTAATTCTAATTTGAATATAATTTCGATTCAAAAATCGTATTAAATCATGTTTAAAGCTAGGAACAGCGTTCAAAGCCGTATCCTCAATCAAAAATCGTGTTGGATCGCATTCAAAGCCGTATACCAATGCTCTAATTATCTAAATCATGGTTTTAATTCTAATTTGATTATAATTTCGATTCAAGAATCGTATAGGAGCGTGTTTCAACAAGAAAGGAGGTCATTCCACTTTTCCAAACAACCTCTATTGCACAAGTAATAAAACCACTTCCCCCAGAAACCTCCCCCAAGGACGGGACCGGCCTCTCCAAGGCCGACACGGCCATATTGACATCAAATGTATACAGTCATAAAAGCAATTAAGGGGGCAATAAAATCTATTGTCGTTGACAAATCTAGTCATTTCTACTAAGCTACAGGAAGCGTTTGGTTACTCTTTCTTATGAGGAGCTTTGTGTGGAGGAAACGGGGGGGGGAGTCAAGATGAAAATGGATATTATTGTAACGAAGCATACCGAATTCCATCTATCTCCATGGATAACATAAACTCTCAGGTAGAACTTAAGAAATGCCCAAAATCACCAATAATATGAGCCATTTTGAATTTCGCGGCAACACTAATCCATTTTATAGGATGTCTTTACTCCCGAAAGAGATCTTGTTGCTATCGTTAATGGCATTAAACGAAGATAAGAAAAAGAAGAAGAAAGAAGACAAGTAGAACCGAGTTCGAATGGCCTCGGAAGACTATATCTTTTTAAATACTTTTCTATATTCTTTTTCTCAAGATTTCTTCATAGTTTTTTTTAAATTAAAATAATTACTAACATATCCTCATTTTATTACCCTTACAAACCAATATGGGTAAGTTGCCAGTAAAATAGTCTAGATTGATAGACCCCTGCTGTGTAACCACAGTATTTCATGTCACGTCCCTCTCCCCTACGAAATCCTGGCTAAACGAACGAATATATGTCGCCAGGAAAATAGTTTAGAATGATCAAGCCCCTAGTGTGATAACCACAGTATTTCGTCACGGACCTTCTCCCCCCCCCCTATTGCGAAATCCTGGCTACGTGCCTGCTCGGCCACTCTTCGGTCTACATTAGACCGAGTTTTCGGGACTCTATTGTAGTATCCGTCACTCGTGTCACCTTTCTGACTCATGTAATTCTTTTCCTATCTTTGGAAGAGAGATACATTTTGTATTTGTTTTACTCATTTGTATTCAATTTCCCATATCACTCACCACATATGTTTCTGAGCCTCAATTTTATTGCATCTTTGAAAATTTTCTTACTCACTGCACACAAGGAAATACGATTTCGTGAATAGCGGACATAATGTGTGTTTGGATTCACAATACAACTTCGGAAAGCGTTTATTTCTATTTAAAAATAAAATTTAAAAGCTTATACTTCAATAGTTTTTGAAATAACTTTTCTCGTCCTTCCGGGTTTGAGAGCGAGTTATGTTCTTCTTTCGGGCGAGAATTATTGCAGGAATTGCTGTAGGACACTTCGATTTCATACTTTTCTTTTCACCCTTGTATACGGAAAGTTTATAGCGGAGATTTTTTTTTTCATAAATTACTGTTTATTGCAGCGTTTCCCAACCGGTGTGCCGCGGCACACAGGTGTGCCGTGAATGGGCAGCTGGTGTGCCGCGAATAAATCGATACAAAGTTATTAATTTTATAGCAAATTAATTGCAGGACAGGAAAAATGTATATTTGTATTTCACATTACTATGAACCTTTAATATGAATCTACATTTTAAGTTTCATCCCGCGTTACTTTTCTGTACATTTTTAATATTGAAAAAGGTATTTGTTATCATTGTTATGACGTTATGAACATTATTGCTTCTTTGTTGCAGACTATTTCGTAACTTCGAATTTTAAAATATTCAATCCTTTCGACAAAACAACATGCATACGAATTACCTACATTTGTGTTTTAAAAGTAAAAGAGATTTTGTTTGTTCGTTCGTTATTTAGTGATCTTCCTTGTTAGTGAAAGTTTGGATGCAGTTTTCGAAAAAGAAAGCGTATTTTTAAAAAGCTAAGTCCAATATTTAATTGCAATTGTTTTCTATTTTTAAATTAGAATGAAAAATAAGCATAATGATTTACCATGGAGGAAAACCAGTGATCGAACTTTCTTCTCTGTGAGGAGATCAGTAATCAGAGAAAAAGATACCATGGTACTTTATATTTAAATATAATTAAAATCTATGAGTGTGCCGCGAGAATTCAAGTTACACGCATAGTGTGCCGCAAGTTGAAAAAGGTTGGGAAACGCTGGTTTATTGTATGGCATCTGGTCGGCAACACCCGTTTGTAGATTGTTCCGTGAGATAAAGTAGTTCAGTTTATCACATTTATTATCTAACCTTTACAAATTCAAACATACAAAAGGCCGACGCGAAGAAACCATTGGGGAAGCTCTAGAGTTGCGCAGGGGCAAGACAATATTCGTGATTAGATTTGAGACGAGAGGAAGGAAGGATTTGTTCTATCCTTTCAATAGAGCTGAGTTGATTTTGAGTGTAGCGTCCCTTTCAGCAGCGAGGCTATATGAGACGGGACCTACTGATTAACGTGGAATCCGAACCATATGAGCTCCGGCTGGGAATCGAACCCAGGTCTCCCACGCCAAAGACGCGTACTCTAACTGCTTAGCTACGAAGAAAATACTCTTTGAATAGAATTATGTACGCTATTGGAGATGGCTATCATTTGCAGGACCCATTTCGACAGTGGTGCCATTTGTAGTTTCAGAGGGAACGATTACTCCATGATTTTGAGGTTTCTATACATTTTAACCAATGAGATAACAATATAGGAATGAAAAAAGTGAAAATCTACTTCCAGCATAGATCTTGCCCCTCCCCTGGAGCAAAATTTGAGATGGTGATGATGCTTTTTGAGACGGGAACATTGGACTACGTATAATAAATCGACAACAATGCTCACTAGCATACAATTAAAGCTGCTGAGAGCAGGACAATATCACACAGGAACAGTATGGCCTCCCTACTGTCAATAAAAATTCTGGAAAAAAGAAAATAGTTGCTTGAAAACGCTAATTCTATTTAAATAACCTCCAATAGATTAAATACTACCACTAGTACTACTACTATTACTACTACTACTAAATAGTAACTGTATTCTTAAATGAAATGGAAGCTTTAAGTTTTACGTACCACGATTATGCAGGCTAGGCTAAAGGATACGGTGGTGATGAGAAATGAATGAAATGGTGAAATGAAGACAGTTAGGAGGAACTGGGAGAACTCCGAGAAAACCCACGCACACGGTGTTTGTCCACCACAAAGTTCACTTGGCGCGAGCTGGGCTCGAACAAAGGACCCCTTGCAACAGAGGTGAAAGCTCCACTACTGAGCCACTTCGGCCCCAACTGTATTCTCAAAGTGCACCTTAGTAGATTTTTTTTACTAAGAAAAATTGTTTTCTAGAAATAACAACACCAAAATCATAATGAAACATTGGGTGTTAAACCACCTGAACGACAATATTCGGAGGACTGATCCCCGAGCTTCCGGCTTCTATGACAACATGATGTAACAAATGTTTCGCATTCGTTGGATTTATTTCGGTACAAAACAGATTATAGACCAGATTGGTAAGTTGGTGACCTTTTTCAACATGGTGACCTTGTGAGACATATCGGCTTGTACACCCCTGACCAGATTTTCAAACTGGAAAACCGGGACACCTCCCGAAATTTATCGAAATTAAGTTAAAATTAAATTCAATTCATGATAGGTCTGCTGTTCTGCGTAATTGCCTGGTAGTTCCGTTGGACTTATAAAAATGGCCAAGTGATTGGACATTTCACTATTGAAAATAAAATAGGATTTCAATCCACCAAGACCAAGAACCTGAAGTATCCATCCGGTTTGGTGTGCAGGTTGAAACAAAAATCTAAGTTTAGTGTATAAATGTATTTAAGATTCTCGAACAGAGTAACTATTTACAAAAAATAATAAAAAATAAAAAAAAGGAACATTTAGATGTCTCCAACCAGTGAATCCGAGTCATTTGGTCAGGCTGGGTAAGGTGTATCTATTGGGAATGAAACCCGTGACCACTTGCGTAGAAAGCATGTGCGTGAACCACTTAGCCACGAAGGGGGACATATATTTCAACAATAAAAGAAACAATATAAAAAGTAAAACTCACGGTGAATTCAGCTTGCGGCTTCAAAACAGAATGGAGAAATTCATTTTTATAATAACGTTGAAAATATGAATATTGGAACTCTGAAAGAAATGTTGATGGATCAATCAATTTAAGCCTATTTTCTTCTGCAGTACGTGTAAAAACAAAATGAGGGATGATTATGAATAGAGTTCCCTTTTTCCCTTCCCCTACATCACTCTTCACTAACAAGGGTAAGACAAAAAAAAAGCTAAAAAAGAAAAGAAAGACTCCCCCTCATACACTGCGTGCTTTGTTGCGTGCAGCTCAGCTGATGTGGGTTCCTGCCACCAGACACGTAGGCCAAACCATGTTGACAAAAACAGGTGGTTTTGTTGGAGGATTATCGCATCCAAAGCAAAAGAAACTATTGGGTATTTTTAACCTCAGATTTATTATTTTCTTTCCTTGTACGAGTTGTTTACCAAATTTTTTTTTCTCGAAACATGTAATTTTCAGTGCATAAAGCAATCCATAACTTGATATGTTAACTTTTTTTTTTTTTATCAATTCGCATTTTCACGTCTCAATTTCGTTTCCTTCTATTGTGTTTGAAACCATGTTTCTCTTTACTAATTAACCTTATTTCAGATTGTGTCAATAGAAAATAGACTAAAAATGAATCCTAGGAATAAATTCACACAAGTCTCTATCTCTATCCTAACTACGTATGTCAGAGACAATGAATCTTGCACACATCGCAATATGTTCCTAAAATATAAATTTCCTGAACTATCAAATTTAAAAATGGTGGGTACAAAGCAATCCACAGACTTTCTAGTTTCCTTTTTTTTTAAAAAAAAAAAAATTCAATAATCGCCTATGTTGTTATTATAGTTATTGCTTAAATGTTTGATAATGGGAACAAAATCTTTAAACATCCGACAAGCAACAATTATGTAATCTTTACGTTTTACATCCCACGGTTATGCCGGCTAGGCTAAAGGAGACGATGATGATAAGAAATGAATGAAATGGTGGAATGAAGAAAGTGGGAGGAAACGGAAGAACCCTGAGAAAACCCACGCACGTTTGTCCACCACCACAGAGCTCACTTCTCGTGAGCTGGAATCGAACCAAGGACCCCATGCATCAAAGGTGAACGCATTACCACTGAGCCACCGCGGCCCCACAAGCAACAAAAAGTACGTAATAACTAATTATCAAAACTACAGGTAAGAACTTTTCTTGAGAATAGCTCATTACGTTGAGCGAAAACTGCGTCGAAGTATCACGAACACGTACTCTATAAAAGTAGTAAGCCTCTTGCTCATGAGATGGTGTTAGTATCGCAAACTTCAGGGTATATGAGTCGCAGTGTGCCCGGCCTAACACCACTTAACAGCGGACAGGGGGGGAGGGCACAGAGGAGCAGTGGTAGAGCGCTTACCTCTGGTGCGTGGGAGCCCTGGTTAGATTGTGATGGACAACATCATGTTCGTGAGTTTTCTCGGGGTACTCCCATTTCCTTCCACTTTTTCATTCTACCAATTCTTCCATCATCATTCACTTGCTTTAATCATCGTCTTCCTTAGCCTCAAGTGCATAACTGTGGGACGTTAAACTGATTTTTTTTACAGCTCACAATTGAAACTAATATATATGCAAAAATACTAGAATGCTTGTAATCAGGGATAATGTACTGAACCCTGAAAAAGAGTGAACTTTAGGTAAAACTGTAGTTATTACATTTTATAATTTTATTTCGATTAAAGCGCAAATGCTGTGCAGGTCCATGAAGAAATTTGTATTTCTTATGGGCAAGATACGTTATCAAAACAACAGCCAGAAGATAGTAATATTCGCTTTCGTTCTGGAAATTTTCTATGTCCAAGATAATTCTCGTAGTGAACGCCCAATCACAGGAAAGTTATGATTTTATTCTGGCAAAATGTGGTAGAGACCAGATAAGCAGTCATGGAGCCGCCAATTATTTTAACATTTATACGTATTATCA
Source organism: Thermobia domestica (assembly GCF_964235325.1). NCBI lineage: Eukaryota > Metazoa > Arthropoda > Insecta > Zygentoma > Lepismatidae > Thermobia > Thermobia domestica. The sequence continues at coordinate 319,194,166 of NC_137458.1, forward strand.
ATCAACGTTAAACCATTTGGAGAAAACTGATTACGAAGATGTTATCAACTCCTTGGATATATGCAACCCATCTTACTTTGTTAATTATTTGTTTGCAGCATATTTTAGGATAAGAGTTTTCATCAATAATTGCAGGAATTATTTGATTTTTTTAAATATATATATATATATATATATATATATATATATATATATATATATATATATATATATATATATATATATATATATATATATAATTAACAATTAATTTTTGAACTATTTTATGAGTAAAAACCTTCTCTGGTTCCTTTTCATTTTCTTAATGTTGATTGGAATTTGACTATATGGATAGGATGTTGTTATCGGAAGGTAAACGTTTGCCGGAACATTTTAACATGTATACTAACATACACAAACATTTTAACACCTGAAAATTACAAGTGCGTTTCTTGAATGTAACAGATGTATTTTCGCAAATGCGCACCTACAGGATGAGAAATGTTCAAGGAAAAATATATGCGACTTGTCGGCTTTCCCTTGGTTTCTGATATTTCAGTACTGGTTACGGACACTTTTTATGGACTGCAGAAGTCGGATATCGCTAAATATACTTTTCTAGATACTATTTCAAGGGCACCAATACGATGTATTTTCTTATACAGAATCCAAATTTCAAAACCCCAGGACGATTGATCGTGTACCCGTGTCATTTTTTTTTATGGGCGAAAAAGTTTGAGCGGTTTTCGAGAGGTAGCAGTGGTGGAAGTGAGACGGTATGCGGTGGTATGCCATACCGCCTCTGGTTTATCAGTAATGAGGACATACCGTCTCTGGTTTTTTAGTGATCACGACAATAGCCGATATGTTGTCAAAATTATAATAAAACATACAGCCTCTGCTTTTTTTCCCCACTTCGAACACTGATAGGTAGGACACACGTTTTTCGTCCACAAAACAAAACTGACACATTCGATCGTCCTGGGGTTTCGAAATTTCGATTCTGTGTACCAAAATACATGAAATCCATACCCTGGGGATTGGTGCACAGACCTTTTATGACTGTGTAATTTGTGACAGACATATTGGAAAAACTGGCAACTTTTAAGAGTCTTCATCCCAGCGAAATTAAAATACCGCTAATTTTACAGTAATTACGTGATATCTTCAAATAGATAAAAGATAACTGAAATATGGAACAAGAGCGACCTAGACAATATTATTTTGCGTGAGGTACCGTTATCACAAGTCACCTAGTGGCTTTCCGTTTTCAGCTGTTAAAAAAACGCGAAAATAAATGCCGATTTTCAAAAATGGCTTGAAATCGAAAGCAGATAAGTGAGTCGTGATAACAGTTTCTCATGTAAAATAATATTGTCTAGGGCGCTCTTGTTCCACATTTTGATTATCTTTTATCTATTTGAAGATATCACATAATTACTGTAAAATTAGCGGTATTTTAATTTCGCTGGGATGAAGACTCTTAAAATTACATGAACAATTTGCAAGTACTAAGAAGGTTTATTATAATAATTTTAATATTATAGTTAAAGAAAAGCAGTATTTGAAAATTGTGAAAGCAGACTGAAAAAATACAGAAAACTTAAAAAGATATTTCAATGTCTTTAAAAGCTTATATCTTGAGGCAATGTAAAAGAAGAAACATAATCTTTCAGGCTGTTATTTTGTTTTCTTTTTCATTCTAACAATCAAGAAGGACAAGTTTTTTTTATGTGTTTGAAAGAAACAAAATATTTCAACGCCAGTAGCACTTCATCTAATTTCTAACGAAGCAACTCATAACACCACCCCTTTGGCTTATAAAGATAATTTACGAGAGGAGGTAGCCTTTTTATAAAGTCCGTTGTTGCCACAAGAGTTAAACAGCATGGAAACTGTTCTGTTTGGTAATTTTGGTTCGTTGTAGGAAAAACTTAACAAAGAGCTACCAGCATGAGTCAAACAGCGAACGAAGATTGTGTCTAATGATGTGGAAACGGAATTGGAGAGGAAACCAGGTAAATTGGTGGATCTCAAATGGAAATGCAAATTAGTCTGACCTGGCAACACAGCTTAAGGAACGAAAAAAGAACACCCTCCATTTTGTCACTAACCTTCCCTAAGAATCCTATTTGAAACCAAGGTCAAACCAGTCCCTGGAAGTTAAAAAAGAAAAAAAAAAGTTCCCCTCGCAACAGCCATTCGAGTTGGGGTTGGATAAAAAAATAATAAAAAAGGGTAAAAAGTAAGGGATGTAAGAGGGAACCCCCTGCGTGTTTCCATCCTTCTTCCCTTCGTTCGTGTTTGGTTTATTTCAGAGCCTGTCAGGAGGACATCTGAAGGACAAAACAGACACGAAAAGAAGCCATAGAAATGGCGATTGGTTCTCGTTGTGCAGCGAGAATCTACAATCAGGGGTTATAAAGTAAAACCATGTCTAATGCAGTCCCTACCCTCCACAAGAGTCTACTCTTATACCCTCTTTGTTTGATGCAGTAGCTTTACAATCTAACCTATTTCAATTTCTTACATGTACTGAATCCCAAGAATCAAACAAATGCTGCACGTACAAAGCTCTTCCAGGACACCAATATTCACATAACCGTTTGCTACAGACTAATATAATTTCCAACACTTATTCTGCAAAATAAATAAAGGAAAATAACGCTACATTAACACTTATTAAAATACAATACGATACTGAAGAGTGGTGTCTGTCCATATGCCACAAATGAATAACATGATTTATGAAAAGTGGCACCAGAGGCTGATCTGAAAGGTGAGAACTGGGGGGTTTGGAAGCCAGAACCCATGTATATCATGAATTTCCAAAAATATATAAATAATAGCTTAAATAATGTTTGTCATTTAAAAAACTTGGGGGCCTAGACCCCCGCCCCAAGCTAGATACGCCACAGATTACATATTTAAATATAAATTAGTGTCATACGTTTAAAGAAAGAAAGATACAGTAGATAAAGAAAAGGAAACTCTTTACACTTTATTTCAGAAGGAAAGAGATTCTTTCTTTTCTGCCTTTATTTATTGCAATTTTAGAATTTAGCAGAGTTGGAAATTGAAAGGGGCTTTATTACGATTAAATACATTACGTATTCCGTGTTGGCTCCATACAGTACATAATATCCATTTCTTATTTTGTTTAGGAATGTACGAAGAAATGGCACCGAAAATCTATACAGCTTTCTGATTCCATATTAATTGGGGCAATATCACGCAACACAAACGAAACTCCGAGCTCCTTCGTGTACGCACCTTTCCCGGCGAGAGCCCATGTGGTTTGGATTCCACGTTAATCAATAGATCGTCTCATATAGCCACGCTGCTGAACTGAACTTAAAATCAAGTTAACTCAACAAGCCAAACTCCTTTAAGTGGTGTACACGTGACACTACTACTTGCTATTTGTGTAGTGTTAGTAGTAGTAGTAGTAAAAATAAAATGAAGTGAAATCTGAGTTTTACATCCCACATTATGCCGGTTAGGATAGAGACAGTGATGATGAGAAATGAGTGAAATGAAGAAAATGGGAGGAAACGGGAGAACCCCGAGGAATACCCATCCATACGGTGTTTTTTCGCCGCAAAGTTCAGTTGGCGCGAGCTGGGATCGAACCAGGGACCCCAAGCACCAGAGGTGAATGCTCTTCCACTGAGCCACCGCGTCTCGCTAGCAGTACTAGTAGTACAGTAATATATGATATTGTTAAATACCAAAATATTTAACGTGTATGTATGTATAACTCCTGTGTATTATCTTTAATATATGCTAAAATCATAATGCTGTATTAGGAAGAGTGGTTTCCCTAGCCAAGAAAACGTGTGTATACATCTTTACTCCAAACTGCGACTATAATAAACCATTTTTTGAAAAGTTGATCTTCCGCGTAAATGAATGATTATTGCACATTCCTTGAAGTGCGAAATTATAATGTCGGCAATCCCAGAGATAGAAAAATAAACAAGATGCTTGCATTAATCTATCTGTAAAGTGAAACGAACGAGCACTCTGAGTCAGTTGTTTGGTGTAATTTATCAATTAAACAGTTGGTCGTCTGGGGTTTCCTCTTCCGCATACTTGGAAGTTTTTCCCTTTTTGCCTTCTTTATTTTTAAACTGTGAACTCCTATTACATTCATGGTGTTTGTGTGTGTGTGTGTCGTGGACGGGGGAGGGGGTACTTAGTAGATCAGACATTCTTTTCCCTCAGATCTATCTTCGTCTTACCCACAAATACACTGCTCTTTCCTCTACTTTGAGTCTCCGAAATAGTTCTTTGGTAAAGGATAAGGTATTCGATTTTGATGCACGTGGTACATTCAAGTTAAACTGTGCTGAACTCAGTCTTTTTTTTTCTATATGCAGGATAGATAATGAAACCAGTATCGATTGATTGATTCATTTTTTTCTTGACATCCTTATGCAACACCGAGGCTATTAAAGCCTTTCTATTTCAAGTGTGCCTTCGGAAAATATGTGAAACATAGTTCGTCCCCACCCTCTGACGGAGGAAACCCTCTCTTTGCTTTGGGGAGAGAAGCGAATGGCCTCGGCTTTGTTATCAATTTGTCATTCAGTCGTTTAGTCTTGACGAGTGAAGATCGTAGGCTACTTAGAGCCTTTCTATTTCAATTGTGCCCTCAGGAAATATGTGAAACATAGTTCGACCCCACCCTCTGACGGAGGAAACCCTCCCTTTGCTTAGGGGAAAGAAGTGAATGATCTCAGCTGTGTTGCCAATTTGTCATTCAGTCGTTTAATCTAGACGAGTGAAGATAATAGGCTACTTAGAGCCTTTCTATTTCAAGTGTGCCCTCAGAAAATATGTGAAACATAGTTCGACCCCACCCTCTGGCGGAGGAAACCCTCTCTTTGCTTTGGGGAGAGAAGCGAATGGCCTCGGCTGTGTTGCCAATTTGTCATTCAGTCGTTTAATCTTGACGAGTGAAGATAATAGGCTACTTAGAGCCTTTCTATTTCAAGTGTGCCCTCAGAAAATATGTGAAACATAGTTCGACCCCACCCTCTGACGGAGGAAAATTTCCCTTTGCTTTGGGGAGAGAAGCGAATGGCCTCGGCTGTGTTACCAATTTGTCATTCAGTCGTTTAGTCTTGACGAGTGAAGATCGTAGGCTAGTTAGAGCCTTTTTATTTCAACTGTGCCTCTGCTGGCGCTGCTGTCGATCTGATTGTTTCGTATCTCCCTGAAAGAGGAGGAACAAATTGCTGTGGCCGAGATGCTGTGGAACACTAACTGGATTGTCGGCAAACAAGGTTATGTTGAGTGTTTGGTGTGATTGGAAGGGAATTGTCCATTATGAGCTGCTGCAACCTGACGAAAGCATCAATGCGGTCCTGTACTGAGCACAAGTCGACCGTTTGATCGAAAAAATTCAGAAAAAGCGGCCAGAATTGGCCAACAGAAAGGGAGTTGTGTTCCATCATGACAATGCGCGGCCACATACATTTTTGATGACTCGGAAAAAATTGACGGAATTTGGTTGGAAAGTTTTGATACATCCACCGTATAGCCTGGACGTTGCACGGTCTGACTATAATTCGTTTCGGTTTCTGCAAAACTCTGTTTATGGTAAAACATTGGCCGATCGAAGCACCGCTGAAAATCACTTGGCCAAGTGTTTCGACGATAAACCACAGAAGTTCTACGGAATTATGAAGCTACCCGAAAATGGCACAAGGTCATAGATAATAATGGCCAATATGTACTTGATTAAAATTGATTTTCAATATAGAATATTTTTGTTCAAAACTGTACAAAAAACCGCGATGACTATTTATGACACTATATTGATAATATTAACAATAAAGAAAATTTAACAATAACAATATTAAAAAACAACAAAAGGCCAGAAATCAACTTTTAATGGGAATCTTTCCACGTGGGCCAAGTACCGTCCATTCAGTATTCCACCATATCAGATTTCAAAGAAATTGCAGGTGGCTTACGAACAGATGGAGATTTTGTCCTTTTCGGGGGAAAGAAGTGTATCATTGAACCAGCGCAGAGATGGAATTCGAGCTACTGTAACTTGTTCAAATTTCGATGTTTTCCCACCGTGAAACAAACTAGGAACCCTGTGCACCAAAGGCGAGTGCGCTAGCCACTAGACCAATAGGAAGGACAAAGTTGACTAGTGTGTAAAGGTATCACTCCAACTTTTGTTTTGCGTGGCTACTGGAAGACTTAAAAAAAACTTAATTTTGGTGTTTGGTGACCGATTAGTATCTAGATACTTCCCAGTTGTGGGGCCGCAGTAGCTCAGTGGTAGTGTGTTCACCTCTAGTGCATCGGGCCCTTGGATCAATTCGAACTCGCGCCAAGTAAGTTTTGGGTGGACAAACACCATGTGAGTGGATTTTCAAGGTATTCTCCCGTTTCCTGTCACATTCTTTATTCCACCATTTCATTCATTTCTCATCATCACCGTCTCCTTTAGCCTAGCCAGTAGAGATGTAGCTGTGGGTCCTAAAACTGAAATATTTCATTTTTCATTTTTATTAAGAAAAAACAAAGTTAAGGTTGTGTGGAGAGTTTAAGTTTCGTTTTCCGAACAGAAACAATAAGAATCATGTACCCAGTGACCACGACAGAAAGTGTCAACGGGGTTGGTTGGCGCCCCCCTCATGGCTACGTCTGCCTCGAGACACATTGTATTGTAAAGTTGAAACTATTATTTTCCGTGTACAAACAAATAGCTGCGCCCAACATTTTCTTTACTTTTCAGTCTTTCCCTCCGTTTAAAAAATAAATTAAGGTCTCGTCCCCATGCACTGGGATAACAACTTAACGTGGAATTTGAACCACATCAAATTATATTGAGAATCGAACTCTAGCCTCTTGCAGTGAACTCGTAACGCAACCTAACGACTTACATACTACAAGCCTTTAAAAATGAAGCCATTATTCTTTGCTATCTACTATGTAAAAGTGTATGTTGTCATTTTAAAAAGGAAATGGATGTGCACAGGCTCAATCGGGAAATTGTTCTAGGAAAGGAATCAAAGTTTGGGTAGTTTTTTTTCTTTTTTTAAAAAGGGGAAATTCTAGATACTGTATTTATTTTTTCCCCGTCCTCTACAATAGAAAGGTTACTTTTCAACAAAAATCGACGACCAATTTAGTTTCCATCAATGTCCTCGGGAATAATAATTTAGTAGTTCTCATGACAGGTCCAGTGGAGTGCGCGTGCATTTGGTGCACGGAGCCCCGGGTTTGGTTCCCGGTTGGAGAGTATTGAAAATTGAAAGCATTATGGTAGTCCGGATTCCACTTGGAACCATACGTCCATGTCTTATATAACCTCGGTATTGAACAGGTGCTCTAAACTTCAATGAAAATCAAATGAATTTTTCCAGTTTAACGTCCCACGATTATGTCCTGTTAGACTGAGAGGGATGATGATTAAGGCAAGTGAATGATGATGGAAGAATTGGTGGAATGAGAATGTGGAAGGATACGGGAGTAACCCTGAGAAAACTCACGGATACGATGTTGTCCACTACAAACTTACTTGGCTTGGGATCGAACCAAAGATCCCACGCACCAGAGGTGAGCGCTCTACCATTTGAGTTACCGTGCTCCCCGCTAAACATTAACAAAACGACAATTGATTTAGTAAAAAAAAAAAAAAAAACAGATTAATAAAAACAACCAGTTTAGCAGGATAGTCAGTAGAGTGGATTTTTTTTTTAAAAATAACAAAAAATTGTTATATAAAAATGAACGACATTTAGGTCTCCTTAGTTTGACCCTCAAGAGCGTTGTGGCATGATAGATAAGGTGGCCCCCCTACCAAGATGACTATTGGAGTTCGATTCCGGTGCGGGAGGAGATTTATTTCTCGTTCTATCCTCATTTCAAAGGGATTCAAGAGTTCAAACTGTAAAAACTTGGGAGGGGAGGGGGTAATACTAAGCGTACCGAAGTTTCAGTAAATGTAGATCTTGAGAAAGGTGGAGTGTAAGATGCAGACTATGTACCAAATTTCACATAAGTAAATCCCCACGCTAAGCGGGTTTGCATATCCAGGCTCCTAACTATGAAAATATTTACGATCACTCCAACCCCAATCATTTCACAGATTCAACCTGTTGTATAAAAGTTATTAGGACATAAAATTGAATGTAATTTATACGAAAAACCCTTTTATGCATTGCAAGACCTGTAACGTCCAAATATTCACCACAAACTTATAGTTGTATCGACATAAACAAACAAACAAAATAAAAAGTGTGGAGCAGGAAACCACTTTACACAAAAGTCAAAAGACGTTATTGAAGGCATACGAACTGGTCGAGCGGTTTGGGTGACTAGTCTGTCAATCAGAGGTTTATGTGTTCAAACCCTGTAGAAAATATTCGTTTTGTTTTTTTTTTTTTCTTAAAAGTGTGTTCCTATTTTCATCAGAGGACTGAGAACATTTCTTTGAATAAATCTTTGGAAACTACTTTTCTCTCAAATTCGATTAGAAGCGAACATTATATGAATTGCAAATCTAACATCCACAGCTGAGAACAAAATATTAAGTATGTTCAATATGTCATTATTATCCTTTGATTTGTAGTGAAAAACTAATTATAAGCATTGACAATTTCAGAAGATTCTCCCCCGGTAATGGTCAAGATATGAATGAGAAAAAAACTGATAAAACATTATTAGTCCATTTGAGCATGATCGAAGATAACTTATGGCCACGAAGGGGAAATTTATGTCGACAGGATCTCAAATTCTCCGACAGGTCATGCCCTGAAATCTTCACTGTTTGAAAGGTATCCTTAACAAATAGAATATTATATTTATTTCTCCTTCTACGTTTTGAAATGGAAAAATCATAATTTTAAATAGAATTATAATACGATAAGCATAAAGATTTATACAACTAATGAAGTAAATATCCTTGTGTAAGTTATCGATTTCTATTCGGATTAAAACTCGAATATTCGTTTGCATCACATTTTAAAGTAAATCCTCTCTATATATAGTTCCTACTGGAAAGCATGTTTAACTCCAATTACTTAATCAATATTTTTAATAATATATTTTTATTGTAATACTCTTACTATTCAATGTTGTATGCACTTAATTTCCCAAAGCAAAACCTCACAAATGTATAATTGACTAGTAAATATTATCAAATAAATTATCATTTAGTTTACGTAAACATTGCATCGCCTGATTTGAAACTTCGTATTTTAAATAATAATAATAATAATAATAGTAGTAGTAGTAGTAAAATCATAGCCATATCTTTATCAGAATTTCAGGCTTAGTCAATAAATGAATTCAACATAGTCTCTATTCGAAGCTCTATTTAATCGAATCAGATAGAAATACGAAGAGGAACTTCGAGAACAGGTAAAAGAAAAATGTTACTTTGGTGGGTTTGAAAGTAACTTTTAAGAGTTTTTTTTTTTTTTTTTTTTTTTTTTTACAATTACAGACAAATGCCTTGGACACTATTTTCTTTTCTTTAAGTTAACTGATTCACCGAACGTATCTGACATATGATTAACTTGTCTCTATTTTCTACTCGGTTATACACGTTTTACAATCTTTTCCATTAACCTTGAACGACAAGAACACGAACACCAAAACATCCACGTAGGTATGACAGTTAAAATTCCTAACTTCCCCCACGGGGAATCGAACCCGGAACCACATGCACCTGAGGCACACGTGCTAGCCACTAGACCAGCGGAAAGAACAAATAAAATGGATTTTGTAGTGTTTGAAGTTTATAGCTATTTCACCCTGTTGTAGTATGTCTATTGATTTTTTAATGTTTACCGTATTCGTTACTTTGAGGAATGATATATATTATTGATATAGGTTTTATTACATATTCGGCCATAAATATTATATAAATTATCAGAATTATTCATGATCTTCCATGGAAATTCACTGGTGCATGCGCAGTAGAAACAGAAGAACACAATTTTCTGATGTTGGTCAGAACGCAAATTTCTAACAGGCTGTCTGAATTCCTTGGTGGAAAGCAGTAGTTCCCAACCTAGGGACCTGCAGCTTCCTCCTGAGTAAGCATGAAGAGCGAGTAAGGTGGCGAAAGCTACTGGCATAAAAGAATTGTGCAATAAGTAAATAAAGCACTACTTATTATGACTTTCAAATTCAGCTTGACAATTTTATAATTGCCGTTTTACAAAAACATCATATTGCACTAGGAGGGTATGCAAAAGTTTTGCTGGAAATAAATATAAATTCCTGGGATTATTATTATTATTATTATTATTATTATTATTATTATTATTATTATTATTATTATTATTATTATTATTATTATTATTATTATTATTATTATTGGTCTCCTACTTCTTGGCCAAGATGTGAAATATTCACTACCTTCTTCATACCGCTAAATCAATTTCTTCACTGTTTTCTCGTCACAGCTCATACCCCTAGCTATCTGAATGGCAATTTGTCTAATTGTTGCTCGACCTATGATTTTCCCTCGCATAGTAACAGATAGTTTTCTACAGCTTTTAGAGCGAGGTATTTTGACAACCTGTAGAAATTTGCATTGTGATTCGTATTAGCAATGACAGTAAAGTGGATATTTCTGTTCCTACTGTGCATCATCAGTATCATTATATCAGAAGTATTCCGCCATTACCAGCGGGTCACTTACCGCAGCTGAGAAGCTGCCATGCTCCACGATCTTCTGTTAACCTCTCCATCTTCACATACGATTTTTCTGTTTTGATATCGCCAATAGCCTAATTCTGTTTCTATATAGTCTAATTCGTCCTCTCCCTCTCTTCCCTGCCACCATACCCCTCAAAATACTATTTCCTCCATCCTAAAGGCTCTTTTCGCCATTTCTATCCTTGCTTTTATTTCACGTTCGCATGTCAAATCATCACTAGTAATAGTACTCAGATATCGAAAACTAATCACTTGTTGTTTTTTCCCGCTCCTACTTCTATATTTCACACCGATCGCTTCGTTTCAATCACCACGGATTTTGTCTTTCTAACATTTATTTTCATCCCATATTCTTCACAAGCCTTTCTCAAGTTTTCTACATCTTATTAATTTTCTTTTTAGATTCTACAACAACAACCATATCAACCCCAAACCGTATACACCTCACCATTCTATCTTCTACGGAAATTCCATCTTCATTATGTAGACTCGTTTTCGTTATCTCTTCTAAATAGTTATTAAATAAAATATAATCGGCGGAATATAGCCCTATAATCTCTGTTGAACTCATCTTCCAATTACACTGTCTGTCTACTGCGCATGCACCAGTGAATTTCCATGGAAGATCATGAATAATTCTGATAATTTATATAATATTTATGGCCGAATATGTAATAAAACCTATATCAATAATATATATCATTCCTCAAAGTAACGAATACGGTAAACATTAAAAAATCAATAGACATACTACAACAGGGTGAAATAGCTATAAACTTCAAACACTACAAAATCCATTTTATTTGTTCTTTCCGCTGGTCTAGTGGCTAGCACGTGTGCCTCAGGTGCATGTGGTTCCGGGTTCGATTCCCCGTGGGGGAAGTTAGGAATTTTAACTGTCATACCTACGTGGATGTTTTGGTGTTCGTGTTCTTGTCGTTCAAGGTTAATGGAAAAGATTGTAAAACGTGTATAACCGAGTAGAAAATAGAGACAAGTTACTCATATGTCAGATACGTTCGGTGAATCAGTTAACTTAAAGAAAAGAAAAAAGTGTCCAAGGCATTTGTCTGTAATTTGCAAAAAAAAAAAAAAAAAATTCTTAAAAGTTACATCCAAACCCACCAAAGTAACATTTTTCTTTTATCTGTTCTCGAAGTTCCTCTTCGTATTTCTATCTGATTCGATTAAATAGAGCTTCGAATAGAGACTATGTTGAATTCATTTATTGACTAAGCCTGAAATTCTGATAAAGATATGGCTATGATTTTATTACTACTACTACTACTACTATTATTATTATTATTATTATTATTATTATTATTATTATTATTATTATTATTATTATTATTATTATTATTTAAAATACGAAGTTTCAAATCAGGCGATGCAATGTTTACGTAAACTAAATGATAATTTATTTGATAATATTTACTAGTCAATTATACATTTGTGAGGTTTTGCTTTGGGAAATTAAGTGCATACAACATTGAATAGTAAGAGTATTACAATAAAAATATATTATTAAAAATATTGATTAAGTAATTGGAGTTAAACATGCTTTCCAGTAGGAACTATATATAGAGAGGATTTACTTTAAAGTGTGATGCAAACGAATATTCGAGTTTTAATCCGAATAGAAATCGATAACTTACACAAGGATATTTACTTCATTAGTTGTATAAATCTTTATGCCTATCGTATTATAATTCTATTTAAAATTATGATTTTTCCATTTCAAAACGTAGAAGGAGAAATAAATATAACATTCTATTTGTTAAGGAAACCTTTCAAACAATGATAATTTCAGGTCATGACCCGTCGGAGAATTTGAGACCCTGTCGACATAAATTTCCCCTTCGTGGCCATAAGTTATTTTCGATCATGCTCAAAGTAGACTAATAATGTTTTATCAGTTTTTTCTCATTCATATCTTGACCATTACCGGGGAGAATCTTCTGAAATCGTCAATGCTTATAATTACTTTTTAATTACAAATCAAATGATAATAATGACATATTGAACATACTTAATATTTTGTTCTCAGCTGTGGATTTTAGATTAGCAATTCATATAATGTTCGCTTCTAATCGAATTTGAGAGAAAAGTAATTTCCAAAGATTTATTCAAAGAAATGTTCTCAGTCCTCAGATGAAAATAGGAACACACTTTTAAGAAAAAAAAACAAAACGAATATTTTCTACAGGGTTTGAACACATAAACTTCTGATTGACAGACTAGTCACCCAAACCGCTCGACCAGTTCGTATGTCTTCAGTGATCTCTTTTGACTTTTGTGTTGTAAAGTGGTTTCCTGCTCCACACTTTTTTGTTTTGTTTATGTCGATACAACTATAAGTTTGTGGTGAATATTTGGACGTTACAGATCTTGCAATGCATAAAAGGGTTTTTCGTATAAATTACATTCAATTTTATGTCCTAATAACTTTTATACAACAGGTTGAATCTGTGAAATGATTGGGGTTGGAGTGATCGTAAATATTTTCATAGTTAGGAGCCTGGATATGCAAACCCGCTCAGCGTGGGGATTTACTTCTGTGAAATTTGGTACATGACATTATTTGGAGGAACATAATTTTTCATAGAAAATTGTATAATCAAACTTAAAGTAGAAAATTTTGGGAAGAGAAACATACGCTCAAACCATTTGGGGGAATGGGTTGAATCACATGGAGGTGATTTACGTTCACCTTTACTTCAGTATGATCCAGTATGATGTCACAACATCCCTCCCACAGGAAAGAAGACTCAATAAACTACGAAGTATTACTCCTGGTTGAGCACGATCGGAGATATGCTAAGAGATATGATCCCCCCTCGGAACACCCCCAGAAAATCATCACTGGTTTCACTAGCATTGAATGCATAGAATCCACATCACAATGATTCTTTGTTATTGTTATTAAGCACGTATTTTCAGATCTGAAAAGGTTCAAATGCCATCTATTGAGCGTATTTGGAACACTTCTAATATACCGAAGCTCAATACTGACTCTTCTCATTCCCGAGCAACCTCAGCCGTGCATAGTTCTGCCCTCTATCGGGAAGTGTGAGTACTTGAATCACAGTCCAAATGAATCCTACGGAATGGGATAAGAAGAAAGAACATACAAATACAGTACGACAGGAATATCGGAATATCAGAATCAATATCGACGGATTCTTGCACTAATTATGATACACACACCATTAATGCACACAAATGGTTTATGGGGTTTAACCCCCTCCCCCTTGAGCAAGGTATTATTCAAAAATAAACATCTACCGTTACCATGTATAGAGTCTACAGTATAAACATCTGAAGTTGTATGAACTTCGGAGCTTCAATTTCTGCAGAGGCTACTGAAATAGACACTCATAAAATTTTGATTTGTATAGAATTGTTAATCAAAGCTGCAAAAGTAACAGATCCAATTGAAGTTACTAAACTTTTTAATACATTGTTTTATTGAATCCAGGGCCGTGCCGTGCGGGGGGCGAGCGGGGCGACGGCCCCGGGCACCGAAGTAAGGGGGCGAAAAATTCGGGAGAAAGAAGGAAAAAGGAAAAAATGCTTGGAATATATGTATGGGGGCGCCGTCGTATACTCTCGCCCCGGGTGCTGATTTTCCACGGCACGGCCCTGATTGAATCAATAAATAAAGTATCAACAAACAGTTCCAAAACATCGTGATACAGAAAGTACTTTTAATTTGGCCACCCCAAATTACTTTTCTAATTTGGCTTTAGTTTTGATAACTAACATTTTTATATATATATAAATAAGACATGCATTACTTTATTACTTTGTAACTTACCACTATTCTATCTTGGAACTCGTCCGTGTTGAAGAAGCGTTAACCCTATGCTGTTAATGTATAGTTTACTTCTGTATATTGCTTGTATACCTGACACATCCCACAATATACATGAGTATCTACATTTTCTTAGAAACCCAGGCAAAAAAACCTTTTATTTCTGCTTCTTACGAAAGGTAAATAAACTCAAATGGCATGGGCGTCCGCAGTTCACGCAAGGAGGCAAATTTGTAGTTTATTTATTTATTTAAGAAAAACATTTTCTCCTCATAGAAGGCTCACTTTAGGACAGAGAAAGAGAAATGACATAGAAAGAACTCGCTTAGGTCCGGGTTTGTATATGTACCATGCCGGTATTCACTTCATATTTTGAGCAAAAAATAAATACTTTTATGATTTTCTTATCATTTAGTACCGGTACCACGTAAGAAGTATTTTTACAACAGAGTTTGGAAACTTAAGGAACAAGAATATTAGAGAATTTAATTGAGAAAATATTGGCCTAACCTAACCAGAAGCTTAATTCAAATTGATAATTGAACTAAATTACAGGGAGGGCCAATGCCCCCTGTTTACCTCCTTCAGCCATGTCGATGGTGAAGGAAAAAAAAAACTTGTTCACTGATAGGTACTTCTCCAGAAATATGGAAACGATTGCTTTTTATTTTTATTATTGGTGAGGATATGAAGAGATGCCATTCCATTAATTACCTTTCTATTAATTACCTTTCCATTAATTATCTTTCTATTAATCACCTTTCCATTAATTACCTTTCTATTAATTACCATTCCATTAATTATCTTTCTATTAATCACCTTTCCATTAATTACCTTTCTATTAATTACCTTTCCATTAATTATCTTTCTATTAATCACATTTCCATTAATTACCTTTCTATTAATTACCTTTCCATTAATTACCTTTCTATTACATTGGAGAAAAATTTAATGCTATAGTCCAAAGGGATTTGTTGAGCTATGGAAGGATTTCCATCATGTGTAAGAAGCGTTATCTTCTGTGGAGGTTATAGTGAATTTACCACAATATGAACCAATTTATGTTGCCAAGATAAATAGAAGAATCAAAATACAGTATAACAGCTGATCTTTATCCTAACTTAACGCTGAAGTTAATCTTATTGAAAAATATACGCAAGTCGCAAAGCTTCAAAGAAGAGCGGGTACATTAAACTGAATTTAGAGTGTTTGCCTCTCATGCACTTCTAAATTTGCAAAATAGCTGATCTTTCTAAATAAATACGAATTTTCTCGTGGGTATACGGTTAGCCTTCTTTCGCGAGTGATGGCTTTTTGATATTGATTCAGCCAACGGCGCTGACTTTCCAAAATTTATGTGGGTGCATATGAATGGCGGGGCATGTTAGCCTACATGTTTTCAGAAAAATCTCGATATTTGATTGATTTATTTTTAGTTAAAATCTTTTATGAACACTGTCATAAAGGACTCTGCTATGATAAAGTAATATATGCCAGTAATATATGCCAGTACTATAAGGATAATTTGGGGCTGCTCTACCTCAGTCGGTGTCACGGCTGATTTAAACTTAAGAGAAACGGGTTCCAACCCGGGTCCAAACTAAAACTCTTGTGGGTGCGGCGCACCCACAAGATTATTTGTGTAGGTGCCGGATCCCCGGAGCACCCACGTAGTCGGCGCGCATGGATTCAGCGTCCGATGAAGGTTTTATCTTTGATCTTATTAACGTATTTCAACTAGTACTTATAGATGTACTAATTTAAGAGGCCTCATCTCAGCGAAATTAAAATACCGCTAATTTTACAGTAATTATGTGATATCTTCAATAGATAAAAGACAATTGAAATGTGGAACAAGAGCGCCCTAGACAATATTATTTTGCGTGAGGTACCGTTATCACAAGTCACCTAGTGGCTTTCCGTTTCCAGCCGTTTAGAAACGCGAAAATAAATGCCGATTTTCAAAATGGCCAGAAATCGAAAGCAGATGAGTGGGTCGTGATAACGGTATCTCACGTAAAATGATATTGTCTAGGGCGCTCTTGTTCCAGATTTCGATTATCTTTTATCTATTTGAAGATATCACATAATTATTGTAAAATTAGCGGTATTTTAATTTCGCCGGGATGAAGCCTCTTAAGATTGAATATTGAGTTCCCATAGTTTGGAGTTAATCAAACCCTTAGTATGATGCTAATCACAGTCAAAATGACTCTGCATAAGACTCTGTGTGTCGTTGAATAACCACAGAGGAGAGATGACTATTTACACATGCAACAAATATTGCACATGTACATCATTTATAAAATTGCACATGTAAAATACAATTCCACACGGATTGTTAGGAACTCGTGGAGTATACTCATCATACCCTGAACTTTATGATATCAGTTTGGTAGAGAGAAGAAATTGTGTTACTCTCCTCAGATCTTAATACACTTTTTTACTTTTTTCAGTGATTATTACTAAATCAAGAATAACCAATCAAATGTACGGTGAATTGCAACATAAAAAAAGGTAAAATAGGTGTTATACTTACCTGGACTGCAATAATCTGCTGGGGGTAACCTGAGGAATTTCAGGCTCCGGTCTACTTGGTCTAGCTATCATGGAATCTTGATCATCAGGGGGAGCTCTAAAGGAGAATCGGCTGTATCTTAAGAACTGAGAAGCTCTTATTGTCTTTCCTATAAAAAAAAATAATAATAATAATAATAATAGAATTAATAAATACGAGGGAAAATCAAAAAGTAATTCAGTAATTTTTTTCACAGTTAATCATAAATCTATTCACAAAAATACATTTTAAGTATGTTCATTATTTCATCTCTGGATGAGATGACAAATGTATGCACTTCGTGTATACTTCGTATGTTTCAAAATGGCAACTCGGCTCAAAACGTTTAGACCTGTGAAGTTGGGACTATGATAAGGTATTCACAGTGACAACGAAAGCTTTAATTCCTTGGGCGCAAGGGTGGGGCAAGCAGAGGGTCAGAGAGGTTTTTGGGAGCAGCTATATATATATATATATATATATATATATATATATATATATATATAGTAGAGATATGCGTGTATCGGACCTCATGTTAAACATATAGGATAAAAAAAGGGGGGAGGGGTAATCAAAACAAAAGGAAGACAATATTCGCTATATAGACGAATGCAGAGTAGTGGGGGGAAGTGTGGAATAACATCCTGTGATATAAGGTAACAGGATGTGAAAAACAACCGCAGGTGTACTAGATTCAATTGAATTGAAGAGGAAATGTGGGAGGGGATGGTGTATTGAAAAATTGAGTGTAATATGAGAGGGAGAGAGGAGAGAGAGAGAGAGAGAGAGAGAGAGAGAAAGAGAACCCTTATACTCTGTATGATTGATAATTGCTGTTTAGTGAAGCATGTATGAGATGTTTTGGCTCTAAGAGAGTTCCAATTATATTGTTATATATTAACCTATAGAAACATGTAATGATGCATGAAAAGAGAGCTCCTGTTTACAAGACCCAAGAGAGTATATATATATATATATGTGTGTGTGTGTGTGTGTGTGTTGAAAAACCATGAGAAAAAAATAGACTACCCGTGTTTACGTGAATGAGAGGCAAAATGTGAATGAATGCATGCTATATATTTTTTCTACTTTTAGAAGAGACAATTCTTTTTTTTCTTTTATGCTTTGTTAATATGTTGTTGTTATTGTAAAAGTTTTGGTAACTTGACCATGGGAACGATTTGTAGCAGCTGGGGATTACACAATCCACAGGGCTTTAACTTGAAAAAAAAAGTATGAGGGAAGAGAGGTGATGGAACTTCCATGTTTAAAAACGCAATGTAGATTATATATGTATCTCATTATCTGATTAGGTGTGTGTGTTGCGTAGTTGGTGTTTGTTTTGTGATTAAAGTTATTTCTTCTACAATTAAAAGGTAAGAATTCTTATACGTTTTATTGATATGATTTGTGATCATAGCGTGGGGAGGCGTTTTCCCTTAATATGCTTTGTGTATTAGCGCGATTGGAATTTGATTGAGTGAGAGACACGGTTTGGATTTTAGGTGGGATGGTTTGGATTTCACGATAATGAGTAGGTCAGCAATGATTTAGCTTTAATGATTGTTAGAATAATAAACTTAACATGATTTGAGTTAAATTTTTAACAGCGGTGGAAATACTAGTAAATATAATGATCGTGTATGTAAATGTGAATGAAGTTTGAACTTGTAGCCCTTATACAAGTTATGTGAGAGAAGATGGGAGATCCCCGAGGAAGATCACGCACATGTTGATTGTGCACCACAAAGGCCACACGGCGCGAACTGGGATCGAACCTGGGACCCCATCCAGTAGAGCTTTATGAAATATTTTAGTTTAACGTCCAACAATTATACGCTATAAGCTAAGGAAGACTGATGATTAAGACAAGTGGCTCTCTTATATTGTTTCGCTGTACACCGAAAGCTAAAAAAGTGGGAGAAAACGAAATCATAAGTTTTACGTCCCACAATTATGCTTCATAGGTTAAATGAGAGACGTTGTTCTCATGAAATGGTAGAATAAAGAAAGTGGGAGGAAGCTCACATATATCTTGAATGGTGGGTGACCGGGATCAAACCCGGGACCTGAAACAGTAAAACTACAATGAAATCTTGAGTTTTACGTCCCACAATTATGCTTCATAGGTTAAATGAGAGACGTTGTTCTCATGAAATGGTAGAATAAAGAAAGTGGGAGGAAGCTCACATATATCTTGAATGGTGGGTGACCGGGATCAAACCCGGGACCTGAAACAGTAAAACTACAATGAAATCATAAGTTTTACGTCCCACAATTATGCTTCATAGGTTAAATGAGAGACGTTGTTCTCATGAAATGATGGAATAAAGAAAGTGGGAGGAAGCTCACATACATCTTGAATGGTGGGGGACCGGGATCAAACCCGGGACCTGAAACAGTAAAACTACAATGAAATCATAAGTTTTACGTCCCACAATTATGCTGGCTAGGGTAAAGGAGAAACGTTGCTCTTATAAAATAAAGAAAAGGGAAAACATTACAATGAGCAATAGAAATGAACGGTTTACCAGTGAGCATGCCTGCCTTATCAATAATTTATTGACGTTCCATGTGTATGTATGTATGTATATTTGTATGTGTGAGAGATGGATGGGAAAAAAGCGTGAATATGCATACTTGCTATCCATGCTTGAACCGGTCTTTAATGAACGTTGAATGGGATGGAAGTTAAGACAATCCAAAGGACTTGAGAACAGTGGGGTATACGAAATATGATTATACGGGTGGATTATTTTTTTAACAATTTAGCATTATTTTAAAGATATGTGTACCATTTGAAACATTACAAATGGAATTAGCAGATATGTTTATGTAGAGCACATGCAAATTTAAAATGTTCATACATACCTAACATAAAATTGCCATCCTCTTCCATGTTTGAAGCACATACGAAAACTGTATACGAACAAGTAAAATATGGCGGGAAAATGACAATATATTTTTCTCGGTAAACGTATGAGGCATTCCCGTTTCTACAAATAACAGTAGACCGAAAAGTTTTTTGGTGTTGACCGCACAAAAACATGCATGGTACTGACAATTATAACTATATAGGTGACGCTTATGGTAAAAAAGTACGATTTTTTCCGTATAATAACTTTAAATATTCATAAATCGTTAACTAATCATTGTAGAACAAAACGGACTAGAAAAATGGATTTGTCAGGTCAAAATCTATATAGAAAGACACCCTACACGATAAAATTGAACAATTTTTATTTTTTTAGATTTCTTACAAGGGAAGGGAGCGGACTGGTATTACGTTTTACGGTAAACTATTGTTCGTACAAACAAAAGAAAAGTATTTTCTTGAAGGATAGGACCTAAGAAACACTACAATTTCAGTTAGAACAATGTAACTTGAAAATAATTTTAAATGGGCGTAGCTCCTAAACCATTGATTGTACGACAAAATGGACTACAGAAATCGATTTGTCAGGTCAAAATCTATATAGAAAGACACCCTACATGATAAACTTGAACAATTTTTTGGAAAGCTAACAGTGGCGGATCGTTATGTAGGGGGTGTCACATTACATTTTTGGCTTTTTAAGGCAAACTATTGGTCGTAGAAAGAAAAGTATTTTCTTGATCGTTAGGACCTAAGGAACAGTACTATACAGCTTAGAACAATGTAACTTGAAAATAATTTTAAATGGGTGTAGCTCCTAAACCGTTAATCGTAGGACAAAATGGATTACAGAAATCGATTTATCAGGTCAAAATCTATATAGAAAGACACCCTACACGATAAACTTGAACAATTTTTTGGAAGGGTAACAGTGGCGGATCGTTATGTAGGGGGTGTCCCATTACATTTTTGGCTTTTTACGCCAAACTATTGGTCGTAGAAAAAAAAGAAAAGTATTTTCTTGATCGTTAGGACCTAAGGAACACTACTATACAGCTTAGAACAATGTAACGTAAAAATAATTTTAAATGGGTGTAGCTCCTAAACCGTTAATCGTAGGACAAAATGGATTACAGAAATCGATTTATCAGGTCAAAATCTATATAAAAAGACACCCTACACGATAAACTTGAACAATTTTTGGAAGGGTAACAGTGGCGGATCGTTATGTAGGGGGTGTCCAATTACATTTTTGGCTTTTTAAGGCAAACTATTGGTCGTAGAAAAAAAAGAAAAGTATTTTCTTGATCGTTAGGACCTAAGGAACACTACTATACAGCTTAGAACAATGTAACTTAAAAATAATTTTAAATGGGTGTAGCTCCTAAACCGTTAATCGTAGGACAAAATGGATTACAGAAATCGATTTATCAGGTCAAAATCTATATAAAAAGACACCCTACACGATAAACTTCAACAATTTTTGGAAGGGTAACAGTGGCGGATCGTTATGTAGGGGGTGTCCAATTACATTTTTGGCTTTTTAAGGCAAACTATTGGTCGTAGAAAAAAAAGAAAAGTATTTTCTTGATCGTTAGGACCTAAGGAACACTACTATGCAGCTTAGAACAATGTAAATTGAAAACAAAAATTTAATGAATTTGCATAAACAATATGGCGTCGATTTTTTTGAAACTTTGCAAATATGCTTATTACAGGTTATATTTTTATATTAATAGATAAAATGAATGATATTACTAAAATAAATACCATTTTCGCGCCTTTTTACCGCGACCGGTGCGCGCCGCGCGGTATTTGCGCCCAGAAAAAGGTTTCGCGACGCGGGACGCGTAAAATATTGCCGGCCGGAAACTGCGTGGGGTATTGCCGGTTATAAAAACAAACAACACTCGGTAACTTGGTATGGTACATGTACACACACGCACAGTCTTATACACACTAATGTGAATGTTATGTGTACAGATGGCATTGTTTAAAGAAACAAACATGGCGGATGGATTTTAATGTATTTTCTTTACATTAATGATATGCAGTATATGTAATAAGGTTTATAATATAATATTATTATCTTATTATAAAACAACAATAATTGAAAATTTGAACAAGTTAACACGAAGATTTCCGAAGCTTTACGAACATTACCGAACATAAGCATAAGCGTTTATACACAATGCCTATACATGTTGGTAATTGTACCACACGAATGGTTCCGAAAATTACCGAACCTAACCGAACTTCCCGAAGTTTTACAAACTTTACCAAAGTTTAATAACTTAACCGAACATAAGCATGAGAATGTATTAACTATTTTTGTACACGTTTGGTAAATGTAACTTTAAACATTAGTAAAGGTATACGCATAATTTGCATTAATTGTAATTTTATAACGAAATTAATTATATTATTTACACTAAGTATAACAATACTACCTGTATAGGATGTAACACGGTTTGTGGCGTGAAATATAATCTCGTACCCAAAGGCATTTAGTTTTGTAATCTCGTACCCAAAACCATTTAGTTTTGTAGTCTCGTACGCAGGTGCTTTTACATATTTTAAATTAGTAACAGTAATATTACATAACGTGTTGTAATTTGTAATTGTGGTATTATTTTTTATTAATTTGCTTCCGATGCAAACTCCTTACTTATTTATTTATGTAACCTTTCGTATCTTTTATTCTATCGTAATTAATTATTTATATTCTCCTAATAAATTACTCGTAAGAGCAAATTTCATTTGTGAACTTTTGTTACGGGTTTAAAAATTCCTTTCTTAGTAAGGCTAGGAATTTCTTTTGTTTTTGTTTTTTTTGTGCGTTGTGAGCAGTATAGTATATATAACGCATGAATGAAGAAACGTTATTAAATGTTTGCTGGTAACCATACCTTCAACACGATATTTACTTACTGAATAAATTTAATGAAACATATATTTAAAGAAATACTAAAATATTATATTTAGAAAAGAGTATTAATATTAACTATATTGTTGCAGTTGTACATATATAAAGATTTAAGAATAGCAGAGAGCGCAAGAGACAGCATAAAAAACGCTAAAGGGAAAAAGAAGAACTGTTGTGAGACTTTCACCAGAGTTAGCAGATTAAATTAGAAGAAAATCGTAAGTCCATTTTTATTATACATACTTGATTATTTAAGATTTGATGCTTTTGAAAGAAATATTAAATGTTAATGAAACTTATACTTAATAGGTTATATATATATATATATATATATATATATATATATATATATATATATATATATATATATATATATATGCGTGTATTTGAATAAAGCAATACAATTATTTAAACTTATTACATTTGTGTATAACGATTTTAGCGATCACATGTATTTATTATTTTTAGATCATATTTTTAAATATTTTTCGGTTTACACTCATTAAGTGTTTTATTAAAAATTTTAATATTTTCACAGTATAACAGTTTTGATGATTTTTCAAGATGAAAATTCTATTGTATATGCTGTATGTATTTGTTTGTTTATAAAATACTGAAAATTATTTTACATGTATTTTCAGATGGAATTCCTCGGCACATCCTCGGTAAACGAGTTCAATGAAGTTGATGAAATTTACTTGGCGGGAGTGATTGAAGGACTCAATACAAAGGAACGCGTGTTGGAGACCTGGTGGAGAATTATGGATAAGCAGAGGCAGGGACTACGCGGCAGCGAAAGGTATGATACCTTGCTATCTGATCTTTTTAATTTTTACCATGATAATCAAGCAGTTATATTACAATACACGATGTCTAGCGCTGACATCGTTGAATTGTTCGCACACGGATTTTTCCGTGAACAAATCATGTACCAGTGGGCACATGATAAATTCGTCCATTTTAATTATTTCAATTGCACCCAAGGTGATAGGATAAATGCCGTAGAGGTAGCCGAATTTTGTAATTATGGAACTCGTTTTATTTTGGTTAATAATAATGTGATGCCATCTGTTGAAAATTCCGTAACCTCGGTCCACCAAGAAAATGTAACCTTGGAAAATACACTTCAAGAAGAAGATTTCAATTTAATCGATGAGATTATTAATGATCATTTAGATAGTGAAGCAGATGGTACGCATATGATTCAAAATTCCGCAGTTATAGTTAATCGAGACGAATTTGGAACATCTGATTATATGGAGACCTTATTGAATGAACTATGTGAAAATGGTCAAAATCCTGTGGATGTTGTAACTGAAGAAGAAATACAATCATCAAGTGTACAATGTTCACGGGATATTCGGGGTTACGGGATGCGGTCTCCACAGCCTAGCACATCCGGCTACGTTCCTATGGTTGATCGTAGTGATCAAAGAGATGTTCATAATACAGGGGAAGGTAACTTCGAAGTTGCACACGAAAGCAGAAAGAGTTTCACTAAGTTTAACTTAGTGGGACATGAAATTGCGGTAAGGCCAAGGGGAAATGAAGAAATCAGAAATCCTGCGGCCTATATTGAAAACTTAATGAACTTTGCATTAAATAATGTTCTTAATAATGCAAGACCTAATGATTTTGTTGGAATGTACATTGATTCCTCGAATAGTAAGGATAACAAAGCAGTGTATGTTCCATGGAGACGACGCAAAGATATTTCTGCCAAGTCCATTTTATCTTCCATTACTAGAGTTTTAAATAGTAATGAAGACTTTCTTTTAGGTGATAATATCCTATTTCGTTTCCATATAGTAAATTCGATGTTTGGTGCTGGAAGAAGTCGAAGTAACAATTCCTCACTAAACAAATATTTACCCTTGAATAAATTTTTGGTACAACATTTGGTAGATCTTCCTGGAAGCGATACTGACAAACTTTGTTTACCAAAAAGTATCGCTTGGGGCATAGCAAAGCATACCGATACACTTCGAAATTTGAGTCATTTAACAGATCCAAACCGTCATGAATTAAAGAGTAGAGCTATTGCCCTCTGTACACGTGCAGGTGTTAGCTTTAAAGGAAAAAATGGAATGGATTTTAATGATGTTGAACTTTTTCAAAATCATTTGAGTCCAAATTATCAAATTATTATATATGAAAAAGTTCCCGAAACAAAGCGTGAATTTAGAGTACGTTACCCAGAAACAGGAGTACAACAACCAGATTTAAATGAAGCAAAACCAATTTATATCTATTATGATGAGAGGGGTAGTATTGGACATTTTCGTCCTATTAGAACGATTACTTCATTTCTAAGAAAGAGGAAGTATTGTTTAAATTGTTTAATGCCTTTTAATGGTCCAAATCGATCACATAAGTGTGAGTTAATGTGTTCATCTTGCGAACATGTGCATAAAGTGGACATTAACATGTATAAAATGAAATGTAATGCATGCAACAGATATTTTACTAGGGGTGAATGTTTTGACAATCACTTGAAAGGTAATAAAATTGGCAAGAGTGTGTGCGAATATGTTAAGGTCTGCACCAAGTGTAATGCAATCTATGATTTAAGAAGTCGGAAATTGGATCATGCATGTGGTGAATACTTTTGCAGTACTTGTCGTGAACATGTACAGGAAGGTCACTCATGTTATGTGAAGAAACTGAAAGCAACTCATATCAAGAGGTTTCTTTATATTGTTTATGATGTAGAGACCATGCTGAAACCTGAAAATGAACGTGGGGAACGGGAACATGTTGTATGCTTAGTGTGTCTTAGACACGTATGCCATGATTGTATAAACAAGGGCATTGATGAGCCATGCAGTACATGTGGCGATAAAAACGGTAACCGCTCGTTTTCTTTTAAAACCATAGACGAGTTTATTTCACACATATTACTAGATAGACCCAAATTTAATAAGGTTTGTGTAATTGCACATAATGCTTCACGCTTTGACAGCATTTTCTGTTTGAGATCTCTCATTGAGTCTCAGCATATTATTCCAAAAACCTTAATTCAGGGTCAGAAGATTTTTAGTATTTCTGTTGATAAGAAAATCATTTTCAGGGATTCTTATCTTTTCCTCGGGGTCAAGTTGGCAAGACTCCCGAAGACATTAGGCCTTTCTGAAAATTTAAAGAAGGGAGATTTCCCATACCTGTTTAACACAGTAGAAAATCAAAATTATGTAGGACCCTATCCGAGAATAGAATACTATGACCCTGAATCGCGAAGTACTGAAGAAAGACAACGGTTGCAGGTATGGCACCAAGAACGTGTGCAACTGGGAGAGCAATTTAATTTGCAAAAGGATATGCTTGAGTACTGTGAAAACGATGTGAGAATTCTCACAGAAGGTGTTATCAAATTTAGTAATATTATAGAAGAGAAAACGGGTGGTTTACAATGTTTTCTTGTTTCGTCAACAATTGCAAGTTTAGCCATGCAAACATATCGAACATCATATCTTCCAGAAGAAAGTATCTCTATTATACCACCTTTGGGGTTCCATCATAAAACAAAAACAAGTAAGAAAGCAATGAAATGGCTAAAATATATGGAGCACCAGATGGGTATAGAAATTCAGCATGCTGGACGAAATGGAGAACAATCTTTTGGCAGGTATAATGTTGATGGTTACCATGCAGAGCTCAATGCTGTCTTTGAATTTATGGGCTGTTACTGGCATGCTTGTAAGACCTGTTTCCCGAATAATCGTAACGCGATAATAGATAACGCGCATGGTCCGTACAACACATTTGAAAAAAGGTATGAACACACGGAAATTCGTCGGAAATATTTCACAGAAATTCTCAAAATGAATTTGTATGAAATATGGGAGTGCTCTTGGGATGACAAAGTACGCACAGATGTAGACTTGCAAAAGTTCCTTAAAAAACATTGCAGTACTACCGACGACTTTCTTATTCCTAAGAGTTGCTACAACGGCGGACGAACAGAAGTTTTCCGTTCATATGTGAATTGTGCGGACGATGAAGAAATAAAATATTTTGATATCACATCGTTATATCCATGGGTAATGGCAAGGAAACCTCTTCCGGTGGGACCGCCTATGATACATAAGGGGCCGGTTTTCCCAGATGTGGGAAAAATTCATGGTATTGTAAAATGTACCGTATTGGCTCCAAAACAACTCTTTTTTCCTGTTTTGCCGTACGTAGCGCAAGACCGTTTACTTTTCGGGCTTTGCACGCTATGTATGGAAGAAGAACAAACTAATGACAATTGCACACATAGTGATTCTGAACGTGCATTAACTGGAACATTTTGTACACCAGAGCTTCACCGTGCTCTTGCAAACGGTTATAAGATCGTCAAAATTTATGAAATTTGGGAATTCGAACTAATGGGATCTGAAGATCGGAATTCACCTAGTTTATTCCGGGACTATGTGAATACGTTTCTTCAAATGAAGCAGGAAGCCTCACGCTATCCTGCTTGGTGTAAAACTGAAGAAGACAAGCAAAAATACATTGACGATTATTATGCTCATGAAGGCATAAAATTAAATAAAGATAATATTAGGTCGAACCCTGGACTTAGACAATGCGCGAAGTTGTACCTCAATTCCTTATACGGAAAATGGGGGCAGCGCACAGATATGACGCAGTGTGTGATTGTTGATAGTGGGACAGAGTTTCATAGGTACCTTACAACACCGCGGTATGAGGTTCATAGTGTTATTCCAATTGGTGAAGATCATCTCATTCTCACATATAAAGACCTGGAAACTGAGAATGTACCTCTGGAATTTTCCAACGTCATACTTGCTGGTTTTATTACCTCATGGGCCAGGTTACAATTATTTGATTTACTTGTGACTGTAGGACCTAATGACGTAATTTATTGTGATACAGACAGTATTATGTTTACGTGTAAAAAAGATAGTGGACCTCCGTTGAAGCTTGGTAACTATTTGGGTGATCTGACTAATGAAATAGAACAAGGGTGGGAGTTTGTGACGTTTATAGGGTTAGGGCCAAAAAATTATAGTATGAGGCTTAAAAATGCCACAGGGGAATTTCGTTATATTCACAAAATTCGGGGAATTTCACTAAATGATAGTCCTCTCAAAGAATAAACTTTGAGAGTTTCTATGGATTAGTAACAGGAGAAATTAATTCAACCATCATAGATAATCCAAATAGTATCGTGCGAAAACATGGTTTCAAAATCTTTTCACGTAATGAGACAAAAACACACCAAGAGGTAAACAAAAAACGAAAACGAATTGACGATATACAAAATAACGGACCGATACCAAAAACTCGAAGTTTACCTCATGGTTTTGTAGAATAATTTTAGCTTGGCTTATAAGTGATTGATTTTATTTATTTTTAACAGAACAATAGTAGACTATCACTATTTATTTATTTATTCCATCGTTTGCTGTGCAAACTCATAAATTCTAGACCAAAGTATACTCAACAACAGCTAAGCTGTGATTCTAGTCATTTCAAGTTTTAATATTTATTTTTAACTTATTCTTAATTTATTTTTAATTTATTTTGTTAATTGTATGAGTGAGTGTGTGAATGATTGTATATATAAAGTATGGTATCTGTTGTGTGCATTCATTTTAATACAAGATGTTAAAGTTTCAACATCCATCAACCATTTTAATTGCTGGTCCTTCACGTGCAGGTAAAACATGTTTTGTAAATCGTTTATTAAATGAACGCGATCAAATGTTTACTATGAAATTTAATGAAATTGTATGGTGTTACGGTGCAGTCATTCCAAATTTGGATGCAACTGCACAAATTCGTTACGTAGAGGGAATTCCAGACATGAATAATTTTGAAATACAAGAAAATTCATTATTAATATTAGATGACTTAATGTCTGAAACCAATGGTGATGTTGCAAACTTATTTACAAAATATGCACATCATAAAAAATTAACAGTAATATTCATTGTTCAAAATTTATTTCCAAAAGGAAAACATGCTCGTGATATAAGTTTAAATGCACATTATATCATAGTATTTAAAAATCCTCGTGATAAATTACAAATACAATATTTAGCTAGACAAATTATGCCACGATATAGTAAACAAGTTGTGAATGTGTTCGATGTAACACGTGAACCTCACACTTATTTGTTATTTGACTTAACTCAAAAAACAAATGATGCATTACGATTACGTACAAATATTTTTCCTAAAGAAACATTGCATGTATATGCAAATGTAAAAGACAGTAATTCAGTCGTTTACGTTTAGTTTAGTTCAAGATGTTGAAGGTGAAACAACACATTGATACTCTCCGCGCTTTATGCAAATGCAAAAGCGCAAAGCGAAAACAAATTATACGACATGCATCCGGTGATTTAATACGTACTATTTCACAAGTTGCTAAAAACACAATAAAAGGAAATATTCCATTGAATTCACGTCAGAAGCAGCGTTTACGTAGACATAGAAAGATCTTGCGAGCTTTATCTGCACAACGTACAGCAATTAATAAGAAAAGGAAAATTTTATTACAAAAAGGTGGGGCATTTTTACCATTAATTTTAGGACCATTACTTGGTGCAGTAGCAAGTAGTTTGTTTGGAAGATAACTATGTCTGAATTTCGTAAAATGATATTAGTTCCTGATAATGCAATGCATCAAATGCATGCAAATATAAAATCAATAGATTCACATCAATCACGTTTAGATGAAGAAATGAATAATATTTTACAACGTCGTAATCTTAGTATTGATGAAAAATGGAAATTGTATCAGCAAGCATTACAACAGTATTTAAATTATACTTCATCTGTTTCACAAAATCCTATCACATTACCTATTATTGAAAAAGATGTTGGTGAAACATCATCAGCTGAAGAAAAGAATAATTCTATTTTACCCTTTGTATCGGACATTTTACATTCAGTACCGAAAACACAACGAAGGAAAACAGATCTATTATTAAAACAGTTAACAAGTTCTGATAAAATTCATTGGGATCAAACGGGAACAGTACGTATTCAAGGAAAAATAATACCAGGATCTAATATTATCGATTTAGTAAATGATGTTGTTCGTACACGTAAATATTCTAGAAATCCAATAGGTATTCATGAATTTAAAAGTTTATTAGATGATATTAATGTACCACGGGAATTTATTTCCACACCTATAGTTAAATCACATAGCAAAGTTAAAAAATCAAAAAGTCCAACAATCGTAGCAAATATATTTAAAAATTGGAAAGATTATAAAATGTAAAAATGGTAAAATTGTCAAAATTATATTATGATTATACGAATCCTGCTTCCTTATCAAGTATTAAAACACTACAAAGAAAAACAAATTTATCGAAAAAGAAAATTAAAGATTGGTTAGCATCTGAAGATGCGTATACATTACATGCACCAGCACGTAAAGTGTTTCAACGTAAACAATATTATGTTAGTGCACCAAATGAAACATTACAAATGGATTTAGCAGATATGCAAAATATTGCAAAGTATAACAAAAATTATAAGTATATATTATGTTGTATAGATATTTTTTCTCGGTACGCGTATTGTGTTCCCTTAAAAACAAAAACAGGTCCTGAAATGGCAAAAGCAATCAGAAAAATTTTTAAAAAATTTAAACTTCCTGTGTTTAATGTACAAACTGATTTAGGTACAGAATTTTATAATCGTTATGTAAAACGAATATTTAAAGAATATGAAATTAATCATTATAGTGTACATTCAGAAATTAAATGTGCATTAGCAGAACGATTTATAAGAACACTAAAAGAAAAATTGTATCGTTATTTTACTGCTAAGAATACATATCGTTATATAGATGTGTTAGAGCAAATTGTAAAAAATTATAATCATACGTATCATGGTAGTATTAAAATGGCACCTGCAGATGTAAATCATTCTAATGTTGATCAAGTTTGGAATACATTGTACGGTGATAAAATGAATAAAAAGAAAATAACATGTAAATTTCACCCGGGTGATCATGTACGTGTTAGTAAATATAAGCATAAGTTAGAAAAGGGATATTTACCAAAATGGTCTCAAGAAATATTTATCGTTGATAAATGTATTCCGACAAATCCTATTACATATAAATTAAAAGATTGGAATGATGAAGAAATTAAAGGTATATTTTATACACAAGAATTACAAAAAATAAATGTGAATTCAAACAAGTCATATTTAATCGAAAAAGTATTAAAACGAAAGAAAGGTATGATGTATGTAAAATGGTTAGGATATCCGTCAAGTATGAATTCATGGATTAAAACAATTTCTGTTCAGTCTTCAAAATGAGTTCAATGATAAAACATGATTTCTATGTTACTCTTCCTTCAAATGCTAGTACTGAAATTTTTAGTAATAATACAACTTCTTCATTTATAGTAAAGCTAGCAGAACCTATTCACTTAAGTGAGGGAGAATGGTATGTTGCATTAACACAGCTTAATGTACCTTTTAGTTTTTATAATGTTCGTCAAAATGAAAAAATTGAAATAGAAGCCGTCATTAATGATGAACTTGAAATTGTAAGCATTAATATTACACCAGGATACTATACTTCTATTACATCCATTTTAGATATGATTCCTGAACACTTGCGCTTGTTAAAATATTATAAAAATAAAAATCAAGTTGGAATTAAACATTCTTTAAAATTAAAAGTTTTTTTCTCATTCGAATGACACAGGGATTACAACATTTACTTGGATATATAAATGAAAATACAACTGCGTTTACAGATATTGTTTTTCTAAAACCTGCTAATGTAGAAGTACCACAAATAACACGTGCAAACTTTTTATGCAATTTAGATTACAATATACCAAACATTCTTAATGTTTGTGTTGATATTGTAAAGCAACAAGAAGATATTGGACCATTACTTCGTAAAGTTAGTGCATATAATATTGAGCATGGAAATGTAAAATGTTTTCTATTTCACACACCACAATACGCTAAAGTTGTAAAATCTTATTTTAACACAATTGAAGTAAACTTAAAAGATGAGCACGGTTTAAAATTGCCATTTGAATTTGGAACTTCAAACTTGACACTTCACTTTAAACGAAAATGATTTCTGAAAGTATAGATGATAGTTTTTACATTACACTTGTATCAAACGCTAGTACTGATGTATATCCTACAAATAGTCCAACACATTTTATAAATCAACTAAAAAATAATATTCAATTATCAGAAACCGATTGGTATGTAGGATTAAGTGAATTGCATGTTCCTTTAACATGCTATAATCTTAACGATGGGGAAAATGTGATATGGTATAAAATAAAAAATGAAGAAGCACAAAAAAGTAAAATTGTCAGTGGATATTACCACTCCGCACATCATATCGTTGATGAATTAAATAAAATAACAAAAGAGATAAAATTTTCTGTATCAAATATTGTACAAGTAGATTGTACTAATCGTGTTGAAGGAGCATTATTATCACCAACATTAGCATTACAATTAGGACTTCGTAAACATAAAGATCTTGTTTTCTATAGACGTGGAATTAAACAACCATATGTTGATATTGGTTACCCACATCAAATATTTATTTACACTGATATCATACAATATCAGTTTTTAGGTGATACAAAAGCCCCATTATTACGTATTGCAACAATATCAGATGTTAAATATGGTAAAGTGGAAACAATAACATTTCAAGATATTCATTATCTACCACTTGCAAAGTTTTCATTTAACAGTATTGAAATACTATTAAAAGATCATGCAGGACGAAATTTGCCATTTCGTTCTGGGACACTAAGTGTTACACTTCATTTTAAGCGCTCTCCTAATAAAAATTAATTATTTTTATTCAGAATGAAATTTAGAAGACATTACGGACATGGTATCCCATACTTTTCAGGACCTGTATATCAACGGGGACATGGTATAGGTAGTTTCTTCCAAGGATTATTTCGTTTTGCATTACCATTTCTTAAACAGGGTGCAAAAACTTTAGGTCGACAGGCATTACAAACGGGAATACAAGTAGCGGGGGATGTATTAGAAGATAAACCATTTAAAGAATCTGTTCGTGCACGTGTAAAAGAAGCTGGTGACACATTAAAGACAAAAGCTGTTAACTAAGTTGGTCAGTTATTAACTGGAAGTGGCAAGAGACGGCCACGCAAGCGTAAAGCTCCGGCAATCGTTCGTTTTGGGCCTCCAACTAAACGTAAGCGTACTAACAAAAGCAAAAGCAAAAGAAAAATAAAAAGAAAAATAAGTCGTGTTACAGATATATTTTCATAATGGCACTACTTAATTCAGGCAGTGTGGAATGCTGTACCAACGATTTCGATTTATTTAGTACTCCAATGACGCAAACTGCAATTGAATCTTGCTTTAATGCTGAATATCGACCAATTTCAACATTAAGTTCTGATGGACCTATTGAATTTTTTATTCCCGGTGAAACAGGAGAATTTATTCATACTGCATATCTTTATCTTTACGTACGTTGTAAAATTACAAAACCTGATGGCGCAGCATTAGCTGACACCGATGTTGTAGCACCAACAAATAATTTCCTACATTCATTATTTAGTCAAATTGACATTTCATTAAATGATAAATTAATTACTTCTTCATCAGGATTTTATCCTTATCGTGCATACCTTGAAACATTATTAAATTATTCCCGTGATGCTTCTGATACACATTTGAAATTAGGTATGTGGTATAAAGATACCGCTAAACAATTTGATACCATTGGTAATGCTAATGTAGGTTTTCAACAACGTGCTAATTATATTAAAAATAGTAAATCGTTTGAAATGTATGGGCGTCTGTATACAGATATTGCTGGATTACCAAGAGCACTTGTAAATAAAGTAGGTCTTCGTATAAAATTACATCGCAGTAAAGATGCTTTTTGTTTAATGTCACCTGTAAATACTTCTTATAAAGTAAAACTTGAAGATGTTACTCTACATATACGTCGCATTGATGTTGCACCTCATTTGGCAATGGAAATCAATACTAATATGAATCATGAAACAACAAAATATCCCCTTACAAGAGTTCAAACAAGATCGTATACTATTCCTGCAAACGTTAATTTATACAATCTTGATAATATTTTTCTGGGTAACGTACCTAAAGGTCTCGTTATCGGATTTGTTTCCAATTCGGCATTTAATGGAAAATCTGAACTAAATCCATTTCATTTTCAACACTTTAACGTTAACAAACTGCAACTACAGGTTGGATCGAAATCTTTTCCTCCCAGTCCCCTCACCCCCAATTTTGAAAACAATTTGTACCTTCTAAGTTATCATTCTCTGTTTTCCGGTACTGGTTTATATTATAAAGATAATGCACATACTATTACTCCTGAAGAATATCCACACGGCTATACTCTTTATGCATTTATTCTATCACCTACAGCAACATTAGATGATTGTACGTGGGACCTTGTGCGTGATGCACCTGTAAATGTTAAAGTTTCCTTTTCTGAAAATTTAACTGAACCTATAACATGTATTGTATACGCCCAGTTTGATTCTTTAATTCAAATTGATAAAGATAGAAATATATATACTGATAATACTTTTTAAAAGTATCATTTTAATAAAAGAAGTATAGGAGGTCACTTCTAAGCATATGAATTACATGTGCCCTTCTGGTACAAACATTGTATATTGTAATATTTTTGCTTGATTATTCAAAGAGTTGCAAGGTATCATACTATGAAGTGTCTTAAAAGTATTTTTTATGCGTTAGCACCATTTATCGTTATTGGAAAAGTTATAAAAAAATCTGTCAATAATATTATGAGCATGCTATTTCGTTTTATGAGAATATTCCATATACCCCACTAGGTCTTCCAACATATATGCGTATAAAGTGATGTAAAGTGAAGTGAAGTGATGTGAATTTTAAAAAAAAAAGTTATGTACACGGATGATTTAATAAAAGTGTTACTTCGTGATAAACTTACTGGTGCAAATGTGCATGGCATTTATCCTATTGATAAAATACCAAAAACTGTACAACCACCGGCTGGACTTATTATAAATTTAAGCAATTCATCTTCAGGTGGCACGCATTGGGTGTGTGTATTCATTGATGAAAATCAAAGAGGGTACTATTTCGATAGCTTAGCTTTACCATTTCCAAAAGAAATAAAAACTTTTTTAAATAAAAATTGTAAAATATATTTTACAAATACTTCCGCATATCAAGATGATAATTCAATCTTGTGTGGACAATTTGTGTTGTACTTTCTGCATCATATTGTACAAAAGAAAAGCTTTCAAGAATGTTTAAATTTATTCAGAAAAAATAATCTTAAACAAAATGATAAAATTGTATTCAATCATGTAACCAATATAATGAAAAAAGAAAAACAAGTAGAATAGTTTAATAAAATTTTTTATTTACAATTTAAAAATCTTGTATTTTTATTTACAAGAACATATCATTTCCTTTTTACAACTATGCAAATGCATTAGTTAATGTTATAGTACGTTGAAACTTCAACCAATAACATAATTGTTGTGCATTACGAAATGCACATCCTGATTTTTTGTCAAGTTTAATATTTTGTTCATGAAAAGTACAATAATCATTAAATACGTTTGCATGCAATATGTTTAATGGTGGACACTGTTTACTTTCCAAATCAATAACATTAGCTAGTGCAAAAATATTTTTAATCCAAAGTGTTTTTTCTGCACCTTTACAATAAAAGGTTGCATCGTGTTTACAAAGTTGATATATAAGGTTACGTATGTGTGATACAGTATAACCGCATTTATCATTCCAAATTAATCCGTGTAAGTTTAATGTTAACCATTCAATTTGTTTCTGACAACCTAACGGAAGTACATTGTATTCTACTGGCGATTTTATTAAACAATGCAAATTTACTGTATCATCACATGCAGTTAAACAAAATTCACGTATAATAAATTCATGATTTGAAATCTTAAAACCTTGTATGTCAATAATATATTCATTAACACATGGTGAAATTTTATGTTTACGTTCTAAGAAAAACGGTATAATTTGTCCAACAAATTCAGTGTTCTTTAAACAATCACGCGCTTTGCGTATAAAGTTTATACTTGAAATTTCACTATGGTGTTCTTCAAACACTTCAAATAAATCAATAAGAGTTATATCGTTGGATAAATATTCTACAGCAAAAGTTCCTACATCATGAAGAAATAAACATTCATGTTCAAGATGCAGCAAGCATTGTTCACAAAAAATATTGTTTAAACGTAAGTATAAACTTATAGTTTTTAAAACACAAACTTCACTAATATTTTCTTCACTACATAATACACATACTCTGATATTGGAAAACATTTTGCACAGTATGTTTTCTTAACACATTTCACTATACGCATTCGATCTGTCTTTTTCAAGTAAAATACGCAAAAGATCTTCTCTTGCATTCACATCAATTGTTAGTTCCCCATATGTAATATTAAAATAGTCTCTTGTTAATGGTCCAATAGTGTGTGTTTCTCCATAAATGTTAAACAATTCGTCCTGTACACGCGGAGTCGTCAGCACATACCAAACACGTAATCGTAAAATATCGTCATCACAATAAAAACATTCATGAGTCCAATGAAATGTATCATTCCAATAACATGCATAGCATATCAAATAATCATTTGGATTCCATTTCACAATACTGTCTCTAATACAGTTTACATCCACGTAGTTAACACAACATTCACACTTCCACCCTAATTCTGGTGAAGCAGGTGAAGGTGGCGGCGTACCCACATTTGATACCAGGCCTTCGTCTGATTCCGCCTCAGAATCCAGGTTATCCTCCGAAAACTCGTACACCTCGTCATCGGGTAAATCATTTGTTTCTTCACTATCAGATGATAAACATGGGTAAACTTCTACATTATCATTTTCATATCTTTCTAATTGTGTTTCGTTAAATGATGAATCGGGAGAATTTGCATAGTCCGCTATTTTTACTTTCTTTTTACAAAAAGTATCATTCTCATCGTCTAACTTACGCTTTTCAACATTGTCGTCGACAAACTGATGGTTCTCCATCGTTAACAAAACTATACATATAATTTTAGAAATCAAATTTTTAAATAAAAAATCAAATGACGTCACGCGCTCGCGTTCGCACACGCAGGTGTTTTCCGGTCGCGCACGCCTCCGCCCACCTTCCCGCGTCCGCCCCGCGCCGCGCCGCGGTTCCGCCCTCGGTTCCAAGGTTCTAATATTTTTCTTAAAATTATTATTATTTTTTTTTCAAAAACATCCCAACTGGAAAATCATCGTATACGTATTATCTTCCCACGGTATCAACATCTGGTACTATTCTTTTTTTCTTTCTTGTTTACAACTCATCTTTCGCAACAAACTTTTTCCCACACCACCATACAAAATCTTTTTAAATCATACAGCTGCATAGCCTTGTATATACAATTTCTCTTTTATCCTCTATTAACCTTTTGTTTTCTTTTGTATTTCTTTAAACATGTTGTATGCTTCATTTCTCTTTTATCCTTTTGTTTACATACCGTTAAAGAATTCTATACACCTCACCCCACCTCCAAACCATGTTTTTCTATCGTCTCATATTGTAGCCCCTCCCCCTACTACCACCATTCTCTTTTGTTCTCTTTTGTTTACTTTCTATTATGTTTACCTCCCCTTTTCTCCTATAAGTTTAACATGAGGTCCGATACACGCATATCTCTACTATATATATATATATATATATATATATATATATATATATATATATATATATATATATATATTTTTTTTGCATACCGAAAATGCAGTAGACTCCGGAGTATCCGGCTCGCGACTATCCGCTGTAGTTTTCTTCTATTATAATTAAATTGCCAAGGCATTGGAACGGGCGTCTGCTACGATCCTCCTACGTGTCGTGTGCAAAATACAAGTTATGACAGGAAAAGAGCAGCGTTCTGCTCCTTGTTCATTGTTTCGATCAGTGTGTAACGGATCTCAATACAGTACACTTGCCGATGCTCCTGACTATAACTGTGCAGTACGTACAGTATTGTATTTGTAAATTATTCTTGGGGTAGGCTTGATGTTCATAAAGAAATGAGTTCATAGAATCCGGTCTATCCGTTTTGTTGTTGTTGTTGATGTTATCCGGCCTGCTCCTCCGCCACATTAGGCCAGATACTCGGAAGTCTACTGTAATACTGTAACTTAACCTACTTAACTTACAATATGTCGGGGCAGACTCGTAGCTATGGGAAGGCACACGCCTCCTCCCCAAAATTAGGTTGTACTCCCCAAATGAAACATCAACACAACTTGTTTGTTATGTTTTATATCAGGTTTATTTGCTTACAAATATCGTTCATCAATTGGTGTTGTAGTTTTCGTAATTTCGGGGCTCAAATAGGAAAAGATTGAAGTAACTTGGAGGAGTTTTGGGGGACACCAAAGGACCAAAACGTAAACAAGAAGGACTTTTCACCTAATTTCAACATTCTTCACTGATATTCACTTTAGGCATAGTTTGCCAAAAGCGTTTTGGATTTTGGATACAATAGAAAGAAATGCAGAGGTCTTATTAAACGCTTGCAGAGACATGGGTTTAAAAGGGAATGCAGAGAAAACTATATACATGGAAGTTTACCGGGACCGCAAATTATGGATGCGTTAAAATATTAAATAATACTGTTGATAAAGTGGATGCTTTCCAATATCTAGGATCAATATTAACAGGCCAAAACCACATTTACGAAGAAATTAAATGTTCAATAAACGCAGGGAATTCGTGTTATTATTCAGTTCAAAATCTCTTGTCAGGAGTTCTATCGAGGAATTTGAAAATTAAAATATATAAAATGATAATCATGCCTGTTGCTCTGTATGGTTGCGAAACATGGTCACTTACTCTTGTTACGAC
The DNA here is from genome assembly GCF_964235325.1 of Thermobia domestica. Lineage (NCBI taxonomy): Eukaryota > Metazoa > Arthropoda > Insecta > Zygentoma > Lepismatidae > Thermobia > Thermobia domestica. The sequence continues at coordinate 319,232,925 of NC_137458.1, forward strand.
CAATAAATTTTTTCCTTTTTTTCTTCTTTTTTTCCTTTTTTTACCGGTCGACAGAATATAATAACTGCAATAATGATAATTATTATTATTATTATTATTATTCCAAAGTAGAAATAAATAATTAAAATATTAAATAATTATGACTAAAAAAAATGGAAATTATATTTTAATGTAAAAGAAACTGATTTTACACTATTCATTATTTTGAAAGAAATCTACTGTACTGACATTAAGCAAAATCTCGTTTATTGATCAGAAGTTACCAGGATCTTGTCCTAAGCAACAATTCCATCAGTGAAATTAAATCTTTGTCTTTCTCATTAAAAATCTTATACTGAAGTTTGGTAATTACATTGAGAAATTTGTAACTGCACTTAAATTGAAATGAAAAATAACCTGTTCAATATGTTTATTGTTTCAGAAATAACAAAGAAACATCCATCATCGCATATACATAACAGTTGCCTAGACAGTGAGTTTGGCCTCAACACAGCAGCTCGTATCTTCATTTATCCATTACTTAGACCTAATACATATAAATAGGGCCTGCTAGCGCCTGCTAAGAAACTGGGATATTACACCTCAGGGTCGTCTTGCAGTATCAAAAAGAAATGATTAAGTTGAAAGTCATATTACACTATAATTACTTATTCTGACGAATATTACAGTTTATAAAAGCCATGCCATCACACGAACATTAAATGACACATACATTATTACTACTAATAATAAATTATTTATCGTGAGTTAAGAAGGAGCAGAGCAGTGGATTTATGACATTGGCGATACAATATACCAATATTTCCAGCTCTATTTACTTCTCCGAATAATTATTACTTAGTATGAAAAACACTATAATTATTCAACAATAAAAGAAATTAATGAAGAATGATATATTTACATGAAGAAAACATATATGGAATGTGAGGCATTGACTTAAACGAAAAAAAAAATCATTCATTACTGCATTAGAAGCTGATTATAGATAAATCCCAATTTCCAGCATGGCACCACTAACCAGACAATATGATAATAACAATATTACCTGTTTTCTTAAGTTGTTCATTTCTAAATATTGCATGAATCGTAAGGTAACAAGATAGAGGTTTTCTGAGGCAGGCAACTGTGAATGATTGGTACCGTCGAAGCTCATTTCGTATGTTAGCATTCATTAATTACAAAATTTAATAATCAACTAAAGAATTTAGAATATGAAAATCGAGAATTTATATTTGTTACGCGATTACAGCTATAAGACATTCCCACTATGAACCTGAAGTGCATGACGCTACCGGTAATTAGCTACGAATCATCATCATCATCATCACACTGTTCAAAATACACACGAAAAATAAAGCTTATAGAAATTTCTTTATCATTGATTAGTTTTAATTTTCAGTGCCGCTAGTGCCACCACTAATAACTAAAAAAAACTTTGTATTTAAACCTACTGCAAAATTTTCCGTATTAATCAGTCATCCTGGGATTCCCACTGCAGCTATCCGAACTCCTGTGAAGTAAATAATTGATTAGGGATTACCTCATAAAACGGTTATACCATCCAGCACCGTTCAAGTCCCAAATAAACTTCCTCGTTGTGCCTGCAGTATATTCCCATGACTGATAGAGATTGTCTGACGGTGTCAGAATACCACATTACAGTATTACAAAATGAATTCTCATCTTGGTGAAAAGTCCATAGTCTACACTTAAATTCACGTACGAAGTCCTACTCAGGTTACTTCATTGCTTCTACTGTCACTATCAAAGTTCCAATCAATAATTTTGCATAGATAAAATGGTCCAAAATGTAAATTTGATAACTTAAATCGATAGCAGGACTCGTCTCGACGCATAAACCTTTTATAGTTTTTCAAAAATTTTATTCATACGTCACACCTAACAACTAATGCCGAGCTATGAATAAACTAGAATTTATCTCTGTAAGAACATTATTGCCTTGAATCATATTTAACATTCAAAATTTACTCCCGTAATTCCTAAATAAATGTTGATATTAAATTATTTCGTCCAAAAATGTGTAAAATATCTATTTTATACAGCACTATTTCTTTACTTTCTCTCTGAATTTCGATCGTCAGTTGTTTTGTTGCTATTAATTTCAACTGCCCGTACTTATAAATGGCAAGCACCGATTAAGAGAAGCAATTACAGCCATCAACGTTTATGCACTGTTCGACATCATTTGCAATATTAATAGTTAAATATTCGTAATAATTAATTTCTTTGTGTGGAAAATAGACTGCTTAAAATATAAATAATTACATATAATCAGCATGCACTATACTGATAAAGAAATTTTAGCTTGCACATTTCTTACTGTAACTAAATTTTGATTAAAAGTTTATAAATGTTGGAATTAAAAAGAATATGTCTAATCATGTGCAGTCCTTAAGCAATATTTATAATTTAAATTTACCTTTAATTTATCTTATTTATAAATCAAATTATTTAACTGAGAACTACAACCTCAGGAAATATACGAAAGGGTGAATACCCGGTACAGCTTGAGAATACGGTTGTACACTATAGAAAATTAATAAATTCATATCCAGACAAACGCTAATCATTCTTTTTAAATCGTGGATTTTTTAACAAAAACACACGATCGATAACTGTAACAATCAATGTCACGGATTCAGAAGGATCCGTTACATTTTCCGCGGACGGACAAAAAAAAATATAATTATATATTTTTTTTGAAACATTAAACAAACTTAAAACATTAAACATAAAATTGAAAGCATTATTTAAAATTAACAAGTAGCTCTTCGCGTTTCTCATCGGAACAGTCAAAGATCTTAATATTGGAAAAATTCTGACTCGATACTTCTCTCCCTTCCAAATCTTTTAGTGAAACGTTATTTTTATTTACTTTGGTTACTACATATGGTCCTCTATAGGTAGGCATGTATTTATGTATTATTTTATGATAAGCATCTGATAGCGGATGAGTCTTTATCATAATTAAATTACCTTCTTGAATTATAGGTTCCTGTTGAGATTTTTCCCGCTTCCTCAATCTTTTACTTAAAATTCTCGGATTTGTTTGAATATATTTCCTATTAATATTAGAATTATTATTTTCAGAAGGCCACGAGAAATTTTCTTTAAACCGGTCGCTTGCTGAATAAGATAGAAATAACTCAGCAGGCGTACAATCTCTGCCACTATTGTAGGAATGGTTAATTAAATTCTGGGCTACTCTGATACTGTCTTTCCATTTAGAGTGGTTTTCTTGACACATCATTCTAATGATTCTATTTAACTCTCTATGAGATCTTTCTACAATTCCGTTCCCTTTCGGATTGTACGGAGTAGTCAGCATATGGTGTATTCCGTGTTTATTACAATATGATTTCCACAGGTGGGATAGAAACTGTGGACCTTTGTCTGAAATTATAGACGTCGGATACGGAAAAACATGAAAATATTCTTTCTCTAATGTTTTGATAATTTCCGAAGTTGTCGAAGTTTTCAGTGGAAAATAACAAACAAATCTCGTATAGACATCCACCACTGATAGTATATAGTAAAACCCATAACTACAAGGAAGCTTGCCCACGAGATCAATACATAATTTTTGGTGCGGTTTATCCGCTTCAATATGCATATCCTCTCTGGCAATAGCCCGGTTGGAAAACTTTGTTCTCGCACATATTTCGCAATTTTTGATATACTTCAAAAACGTTTGCTTTTGTTTCTTCCAGAAGAACAATTTTCTTGCAAAGACCAAACATTTAGTTACACCAAAGTGACCTTCTTCATGAATCCTTTTAACACATTTTAGAATAAGATCTTCTGGAATAACCAATAGCCAATTATTTGATTTTCTATCCTTAATAAAGAGTAAATTATTAATTAGCTGAACATTAGGATCCTCCGGATTGGAAGTTATTCTACAAATTAGTTCTTTACAGTAGGAATCGCACTTCTGCTTAGCCTCAATTTCCTCTTTCTCAAACCACTCATCATTTGTAAGAAAATTTATCTGGCAAGTTGTTACTTCTCCAGGTATTTCTGGAGTATTTCTACTTAGGATATCAGCAATTTTATTATCATGACCTTTTATGTGCTCGAATGAAATATCAAATCTTTGCAACTTAAGTAGCATTCTTGTAGTTCTTGAATCTAAGTTTTGCAATGTAAACGCGTAGGTTACCGCACTATTATCACAATGAACTGTGATTTTCCTGCCAAGAATGTAATATGCAAAATGCTCACATAGAAATAAAACTGCTGCTAACTCAAGTTGGAAAACTGAATACGAAAGTTCATAAGATTTTAGTTTTCGACTAGCATACCCTAAAACCAACAAATCTTCTTTACTCTCTTTACCATATTGTGCTAAGAACCCAGCTAAATTTTCAGCTGATGCGTCCGAATATAGATGGAATTCTCTCGAAAAATCTGGTTGATTTAATGCTGGAGGTTCACACAGTAATATCTTGAGTTGCTCGAATAATTCTACAATTTCCGGGCTTAACTGAAACTTTACATTTTTCTTCAGAAGATTGTACAATGGAGCTGTCAAGTTCGCAAAATCAGGTATGAACTTCCTTCTCCATGACAGAATTCCAAGAAATGATCTTAATTTTTTCTTGGTGTTTGGTGTCGGAAAGTGCCGAATAACTTCATTATGTTTTGGATTTGGTTTAACCATTTCACCACTGACTACGTGGCCCAAAAACAGAATATCTGTTTGCAGAAACTGACACTTTTTGAAATTAAGAGAAAAATTTCCAAGTTGGAAAATTTTAAACACCTTTTCTAAATCCTCAAAATGTGCATCCAAATTTGAACTAAAACATAAAAGATCATCCAAATAAACAGTTACAAAGTTTCTAGTGTCTAAACCGAAGTAAGTGTTCATTATATTTTGAAATATAGCAGGAGAAGATTTCAAACCCATAGGTAATTTACGGAGAACAAACTGACGACCTAAGTATACGAAACTCGTGCATTCATACGAATCCGGATGTAATGGTACTCCATAGTATCCCATAGTGGCATCCATGGAACTGAATACTTTTGCCCCAGAAATTCTGGCAAGAATTTCTCCGATGGGTTCAACCTGTATTTTGGGTGTAATAACCTTTTTGTTTAAGAGGCGAAGATCTATCACTGGTCTAACTCCTCCAGATGCCTTTCGAACACAATGGACTGGGTTACGATAGGCACTTGGCCTTTCTTCCGCTATTCCTAATCTGATCCATTTCTCCAATTCCTTTTGAAAGTCTTCCTGCATAGCCTGAGGAATAGGATATAATTTACCAATTACAGGTTCCTTATCAGCTAATTCTATTTTATATGGTTCACATTTTATCTGTCTGGGGTATTCATTAAAAAGATGTTTGTATTTTAGCAAAAGTTTTATTAGTTTATCTTTTGATTTATCATCCAAATCTTTTCTTTCTTTTACATAATTTATCAATTCAGTATCCGGAATTTCTCCATTATCAAGAGAGTTACTGAAGATAGCGCGGGTTTCCTTAATTTCTCGTTCAGTGTCGAACTGTATTAGTAATACTTTAGGGTATACAATATCTAAAACAACTTCTGATTTGTTATTATCTCGTAAGTACAGTTTCTTCTTTTCGCTATCCAACTTCAATTCAAATTTTACAAAGAATGGTGAACCTAACAGCAAATCAGCTTGCATATCTTTCACCACAAAAATTGGAACATCAAATAACTTGTTCTGGATCTTCAAAGTTATGTTCTGGAAACCCTTTACAGTAAAAGTATCATTTCCGGCAAAATCCTTTAAATTAAATAATGAAGCTGGCTTTAGCTTGGCCGCTGGAAATGTCTCTTGAATAGTCTTCCAAATCTTATAGTTAAGAAGGTTGACTTCAGCGCCAGTATCTAAAATACAGTTAATTTGTCGTCCTCCGATTTCACAATTTATCGTCGGCGAGGGAAACATTTCAAACTTTTTGGAATCAATATTTTCCAAATTTTCCTGTAAGACGAATTGTGCTAAAAATTGTATACTTAACGGTTTAACAAAACCATTTGATAATTTAGCGTTACTTTCACTAGATGGTTGACAACTTAAATGGTAATTTATATTTGGGGAGAGAAGATTTGACGAGCAGACACCGACATCTCCCCTTAAGGGTGACTGCTGAATGAGTTTTCCGAATGATTGTCCGATTTTGTCGTAAAGCCAGTAGATGAATAACTTAATTCTACTGGACTTATTCCTACCGCAGAATAAGGAGGGTTTAGTGTCGAAGTTACTGTGGTAATGACAGGCATACGCATTGGAGATACTTGCTGATTAGAGGTAGCAACAGGTATTGGAATAAAGGGATTGAACATGTTTTTATTCGTGTAAATAGGAGGAGGCAACGATGGGGGAGGAAAGTTCGTATAATATGTTACTGGCATATTCTCTATCGGAATTCTATTATTTTGAGCAGCGTGCCAATTTCGACTAGCCATTCCGCCATTCCACTTTCTCCTATTACTATTAGTCCACGGGCGTCGTTTGTCATACCCATTTTTCTTATTCCAAGAAGGGTGTTGAGGATTATCGCTATTATGGAATGGTGTATTACTATTATTGTGGTTGTCACCAAATGAAATAGGCTCCGTTTGCACAGAATTGTCAGCCTTCCTCTTCTTTAATTTCTCATTTTTAACATATCTTATGTTAGGACGTTTAGTTACTTGAAATTTATTTCCCCCCAACATTTCAATATTCTCCATAGGGTCACATTCTAAATCAGCAAGTCGCAAGATTATTTCTTTTATAGTGTTCACTGAGCTTAATTTCAAAATTTTTCTTTCCTCCGCGGGTAGACAATCTAAAATAAGTTCTTTCAACTCCTGCTCACACGGGGAACTGACTACAGAGTGATAGTTTTCTACTACAAACCATACGAAATCCACTAATGACGGGAATTTACCTTTATCATACCTGAGAGAATACAATTTCCTCTTTTGTGCTCTTTCTAGTTGTGGAGATATATATTGATCCCTAAACAAATCTACGAAATCATCAAAATTGTGAATTTGGCCCATCACGCTCCGATACCATGATTTCGCGGATCGTTCAAGACACTTCGAAGCAATATATAATTTCTCCTTGTCCTTAAGATGATATATGTCTAATGCCTGTAACAGTTCTTCAAGGAAAATTCTGGCCACCCCTTGGGTCATTTTCCCACTAAATCGGGGGAAATCTTTTAATTCCCGAGAATAAGGTGGATTTTGACTCGCACCGCAAGAGGGCAAAACTTGAATTACCTTCCCATCTGATAGAACATCCACTTTTTCAATGTTAGCTGATCTATTTTGCGCACTTCCTGAAGTTACGATTTCAGGCGAATTTAGTCTGTTTCTTTTCTCTCGACAATCACAACGTTTTTTCTTTCTTGTCCCGTTAGTGGTATTTGCTACCCGTTCCCTATCCTTAGGCATAAGTTCGAGATTATTAGTTTCATTACCTGATTCCACTACCTTTAATATTTCAGTTTCAGATTCTGAATCAGATTCTGTACTACATACGTTTGCAGTAATACCTGGCTTTATCCCACAATTAACCTCATTGCTATCCTCAAGATTTCTAGCAATTAACTCAATCATCTCTCGCGACTCCGGAGTACGATCCTGCCCGGTTTCCTCAAGGGGTACAACGGTTTCTTGTTGCTTTCCACGCAAATAATTAACTTCTTTACTTAAGGTTTGGTATCTAACTTTAAGTTCCTTTCCTTGATGAATTAAATTTTTATTTAGCTGACTCAACTTATGTTCAAGTTTGTTAACATTATCTTGTACTAAATTTTCGTTTCGCATATTTATCTCATTTAAACTTTCCCGCATTAATTTTTCCAACCTAGTACTCCGCTCTTGACATTTACTTTCGAATTTCTCCTGACCTGCAGTAACGTCGCGTTCCAAATCGGTAACAGTTGCCACAACATTCACATTTGCCTCTTGCAAACCCTGTACTTGTTTCTCGTACTGCTCTTTATATTTATTTAAGTCTGAACTAACATTCTGTTTGAAAGTTTCTACATCTACCTTAAGATTAGACATATCAGTTGTTAAGGTATCCAATTTCTTATCAGTACTTTTAGACAAAGACAAAAATTTTACATTTATTTCTTCCTGGAAAGACTTAAGATCGGATTTAACACCGAACACATCTACAGTAAGTGAAGAAATTTTATCATTTAAAGCAGTCATTTCAGAAGACAACTTATTTGTAAAATTATCTGTTAGTTCGTTTTTCATTGTACTCATTTCGGATTTTAATGAGGTTATTTCCGAGGACACTTCGGATTTTAATGAGGTTATTTCCGAGGACACTTTTGAGGACAGCGTATCATTCATATTTGTCATTTTACTATCAAGTCTTAATATGAGCTGCCTTAGAGATTCAAATCCCGGTTCTAATCGTGCACCTAGTTCTTGACTTTCAACAGAGACGGTTTCTTTTTCATTCGAATGCATAATTCCTAGTTCGTCACTATGTTCAGTATTCTTATCACCAGTCTCACCTACAACTTCCTCAGAAGACTCAACAAACGTCGCTGTTGCCTGTTCGAAATCCTCATATTCATTTTCCTCCAGCGTACTACACTGAGGACAGAACCACTCAATTTCCGCACGATCAATCTGATCGATTTTCGATTGCAACAATTTAACGCAACGCGCATGATACCAATTATCACATTTGTAACAATTAACAAACTTCGTAAGTGCTTTTGCTTTCTTTTTCTTGCAACACTGACTCGTGTCTGGTTCATAATTATCAACTTCGGAATTAATGAATCTCTTCATCATACCACAATTCATCGTCTTACGACATGCACTTCAGTCTCATAGTTAAGAAAATCTTATATTATTTACGTTACCAGCTTTACTCATTTATCCCCAAACTTACTATAAATTTAATAATAGTTATATTTATATATATTTGTTACAGTTTTTTTTTCACTTTTGGAATATGTTCCTTAGTCCAAATCCGACGCTAGGGTCGCCACTGTTACGACCAATAAATTTTTTCCTTTTTTTCTTCTTTTTTTCCTTTTTTTACCGGTCGACAGAATATAATAACTGCAATAATGATAATTATTATTATTATTATTATTATTCCAAAGTAGAAATAAATAATTAAAATATTAAATAATTATGACTAAAAAAAATGGAAATTATATTTTAATGTAAAAGAAACTGATTTTACACTATTCATTATTTTGAAAGAAATCTACTGTACTGACATTAAGCAAAATCTCGTTTATTGATCAGAAGTTACCAGGATCTTGTCCTAAGCAACAATTCCATCAGTGAAATTAAATCTTTGTCTTTCTCATTAAAAATCTTATACTGAAGTTTGGTAATTACATTGAGAAATTTGTAACTGCACTTAAATTGAAATGAAAAATAACCTGTTCAATATGTTTATTGTTTCAGAAATAACAAAGAAACATCCATCATCGCATATACATAACAGTTGCCTAGACAGTGAGTTTGGCCTCAACACAGCAGCTCGTATCTTCATTTATCCATTACTTAGACCTAATACATATAAATAGGGCCTGCTAGCGCCTGCTAAGAAACTGGGATATTACACCTCAGGGTCGTCTTGCAGTATCAAAAAGAAATGATTAAGTTGAAAGTCATATTACACTATAATTACTTATTCTGACGAATATTACAGTTTATAAAAGCCATGCCATCACACGAACATTAAATGACACATACATTATTACTACTAATAATAAATTATTTATCGTGAGTTAAGAAGGAGCAGAGCAGTGGATTTATGACATTGGCGATACAATATACCAATATTTCCAGCTCTATTTACTTCTCCGAATAATTATTACTTAGTATGAAAAACACTATAATTATTCAACAATAAAAGAAATTAATGAAGAATGATATATTTACATGAAGAAAACATATATGGAATGTGAGGCATTGACTTAAACGAAAAAAAAAATCATTCATTACTGCATTAGAAGCTGATTATAGATAAATCCCAATTTCCAGCATGGCACCACTAACCAGACAATATGATAATAACAATATTACCTGTTTTCTTAAGTTGTTCATTTCTAAATATTGCATGAATCGTAAGGTAACAAGATAGAGGTTTTCTGAGGCAGGCAACTGTGAATGATTGGTACCGTCGAAGCTCATTTCGTATGTTAGCATTCATTAATTACAAAATTTAATAATCAACTAAAGAATTTAGAATATGAAAATCGAGAATTTATATTTGTTACGCGATTACAGCTATAAGACATTCCCACTATGAACCTGAAGTGCATGACGCTACCGGTAATTAGCTACGAATCATCATCATCATCATCACACTGTTCAAAATACACACGAAAAATAAAGCTTATAGAAATTTCTTTATCATTGATTAGTTTTAATTTTCAGTGCCGCTAGTGCCACCACTAATAACTAAAAAAAACTTTGTATTTAAACCTACTGCAAAATTTTCCGTATTAATCAGTCATCCTGGGATTCCCACTGCAGCTATCCGAACTCCTGTGAAGTAAATAATTGATTAGGGATTACCTCATAAAACGGTTATACCATCCAGCACCGTTCAAGTCCCAAATAAACTTCCTCGTTGTGCCTGCAGTATATTCCCATGACTGATAGAGATTGTCTGACGGTGTCAGAATACCACATTACAGTATTACAAAATGAATTCTCATCTTGGTGAAAAGTCCATAGTCTACACTTAAATTCACGTACGAAGTCCTACTCAGGTTACTTCATTGCTTCTACTGTCACTATCAAAGTTCCAATCAATAATTTTGCATAGATAAAATGGTCCAAAATGTAAATTTGATAACTTAAATCGATAGCAGGACTCGTCTCGACGCATAAACCTTTTATAGTTTTTCAAAAATTTTATTCATACGTCACACCTAACAACTAATGCCGAGCTATGAATAAACTAGAATTTATCTCTGTAAGAACATTATTGCCTTGAATCATATTTAACATTCAAAATTTACTCCCGTAATTCCTAAATAAATGTTGATATTAAATTATTTCGTCCAAAAATGTGTAAAATATCTATTTTATACAGCACTATTTCTTTACTTTCTCTCTGAATTTCGATCGTCAGTTGTTTTGTTGCTATTAATTTCAACTGCCCGTACTTATAAATGGCAAGCACCGATTAAGAGAAGCAATTACAGCCATCAACGTTTATGCACTGTTCGACATCATTTGCAATATTAATAGTTAAATATTCGTAATAATTAATTTCTTTGTGTGGAAAATAGACTGCTTAAAATATAAATAATTACATATAATCAGCATGCACTATACTGATAAAGAAATTTTAGCTTGCACATTTCTTACTGTAACTAAATTTTGATTAAAAGTTTATAAATGTTGGAATTAAAAAGAATATGTCTAATCATGTGCAGTCCTTAAGCAATATTTATAATTTAAATTTACCTTTAATTTATCTTATTTATAAATCAAATTATTTAACTGAGAACTACAACCTCAGGAAATATACGAAAGGGTGAATACCCGGTACAGCTTGAGAATACGGTTGTACACTATAGAAAATTAATAAATTCATATCCAGACAAACGCTAATCATTCTTTTTAAATCGTGGATTTTTTAACAAAAACACACGATCGATAACTGTAACAATCAATGTCACGGATTCAGAAGGATCCGTTACACTCTGAGGGAAGAACATAGACTGAAAGTATTTGAGAACAAGATCCTGAGACGAATATTCGGACCTAAGAGGAACGGGAATGGGGAATGGCGGAAACTTCATAACGAGGAACTACATAATTTATACGGTTTACCAAAACTTGTTAGGGTCATCAAGTCTAGGAGGCTTAGGTGGGCAGGTCATGTAGCTAGAATGGAAGAAAGTAGAAGCGCTTTCAAAGTCTTGACTGGTAGACCCATAGGAAAACGACCATTAGGAAGACCTAGGCGCAGATGAGAGGACAATATTAAGATGGATCTCGCAGAGATTGGAATACAAAGTAGAAACTGGATCCAATTGGCTAAGGATAGAAGTCAGTGGAGAACTTTTGTGAATGCGGCATTGAACCTTCGGATTCCGTAGGCCATAAAGTGAGTTAGTTAGTATGATGTATCAGTTCAGAACATTATATATTTTCTGAATTAAACCATTATATATTTTGTTGAGCTACCCTTTCGAATCTCTCAAGGCTAAACTGAATATGAAAAACATATTTTTAGTGAGAATAGCCATAAACAAAATATGTACGTCGTTTCGCAACCACTTAAAAAAATATGCTTATACTAGTTTTTTTTTTCACTTTCAAGTCGATACTGCACATTTGTTCCTTCATAAAGGCAATGTGATTAACATAATATAATAAATAGCTCCTGTTAAATGATCTTATTGGAGAATCTTAAATCGCGCAAACAATTTAAGCTTTGGATTCAAATGTACGGGCAATATAAAACTTTAAAAAATCATATGTTTGAATAAAAAAAAATATTTACAGGATTTCTCTTTGATTTCAATGGGTCCTGACTGTTCGACTTAGAAATGCATTTTTTTTACAAATTATTTCCATTTGTAGGGTTGAATATTTAAAAAGGAAGATGTTTGTTTGATCGCAATAGTTCCAGTTGTTAGCGAGTAAGAGGAAAAGAGATTTTGTGATGACGTCATCCGTGGTCAAGCTGCGAGAGCAAGCTTCCATACACATTACCACGCATTTCGTTTGGGAATGGTGCGGTGGCACGTTCTAAAGTGCGATTTCCTTTTCTAGAACTGATTGCAAAGGCTTAGAAATGTCACCTACGTGTAGAAAATAATAATATCGGATGGTGGGCTGCACAAAAGTTTTTAGAATATTATAAAACGGAGTTTTTCTTACAAAGCATATGCTCGGCGTTTTACAAAAGGAACTAAAAATTTCGAAGCCAATAATATTTAAATAGATGACGGACGAGATTGCTACAGCACCTAAGTACCCTTCCTTTAATCATGGTTCCGATTCCCAAACATAAGTATGTTCATTATTACGTTTTGTTGTAATTTTTAATGCTTACCCTACAATTTTGTTCTTCAAAGTATGTTAAGGAGCGCGGCATATATGACAAAAATGAAATAACATCTGTAAAGTTTGCCAGAATACGAAAAATACTTTACCAGCTAAATTTGTTTTATTCGCATCGCTATCTGCGGAACAACTCTTGTAAGCCGTTTCATCATCATTGTCACTTTATACAGAAAAATAAAACTATGAATCAATGTCCTGAGGAATACTGTCGTCGTCACCGATTCCTTCTAAAAGCCGATATATATATATATCACTCCCAAATGCACATTGTATAGCAGTTGTATTTCCATTCATTTCTAAAACAATACCTTTAGAATCCTGAGTTACACCGTTCCTATTACCCTTTAATATTTCGTCTTGATTACAACCGTCAATTGCGTCTTATACCATATTTTTATTTTTTACGTTGGTAACTAAACATATGTCGATGGATTTTTGGAGTAAAAGCATCTCCTTCTACTATTACTCCCCTCTTATTAAGATGGTCTTTGCTGCTCACATATCACAGGAAGGTAAGAGTTGCAGATTTTTTTTTTTTAATCAAGGTTTCCTATGAATATTTCTACTAGTGCTGTTGAATTTTTGTGACATTTGCGGTTTTCGGTTTTTGAGAAAACCGGTTTTCTGAAAGCCGAAAACCGCAAAAGCGGTTTTCAAAACCGAAACCACAAAAGCGGTTTTCAAAACCGAAACCGCAAAAGCGGTTTTCAAAACCGAAACCGCAAATGCGGTTTTCAAAACCGAAACCGCAAATGCGGTTTTCAAAACCGACATTTCGGTTTTATGAAATTTCACTTTTTTCAAAAACTGGTTTGCGGTTTTTTCAAAAACCGATTTCGACAGCACTAATTTTTACACAAGATGAAGAGATGACGCAAAACTACATGAGTCAACTGCAAATGTTTCTCCTAACAGAACAGGAAATTGTAAGGGAAATGCAGCAAGATAAATGGATGCAAACCATACTAAATTGGACAAGAAATGGTTGGCCGAGGAAACTGCCCACCCCTCTAGATGATATGGAGCATAAATTGTTTTTCAAACATCGATACGAATTGGAAATGCAAAATAATTTATTATATTTGCAAGAAAAATTATTGTACCAGGCAAACTACGATATATATAGATAGATAGATATAGAGATATAGATATAGATATAGATATAGATATAGATATAGATATAGATATAGATAGATAGATAGGTTAGAGAAAATGATAAGTACGGCGAAAATGCAAGTTTGGTGGCCAGATTTTATTTATGATATACAAAATTTTGTAAAGAAGTGTCATTTCTGTCGGGCAATGACGAATTCACCTGCCCAAAGAAAATGTAATAGTTTGCCGTCAACAAACAACCCGTGGCAGAGGGTACATCTAGATCATATCTCAACTTTTGGTTTCATTGTATTATTGTTAACTAATGCATTTTCTAAGTGGATCAAAGTATGGATGGTAAATAGTACGAATTTTCAGGAAACTATGGAGAAATTAAAGGAAGTTTTTCAATTGTTGGGTTTCCCAGATACTTTGGTTACGGATCATGGACCACCATTTACATCCATGAACATTAAGAATTTTTGTGCTCAAAGAGGTATTTGTTTAATGCACACGCCACTGTGTCACCCGCAAAGTAATGGTACGGCAGAAAGAGCAGTCCAATCAATTAAAAAATACTGAAAATAAAATTTATTCAATCAAACTATAAGGTGACACGTAAGATGTTTGAATCATGGATTGAGCAAATCAATTTTACACAAATTCGAAACTTTCAAACAAGACACCGGCAGAAACATTATTAGCGTTTAAACCTCGTACATGGTTTACTATTCCACGGTTACAGCAGGATAGCAACGAAAGGGAAATGGACAAACAGCATGGGTTAAAAATCACCAAGCTTCCATACCGAGATTTATAAAAGGAGTGCAACTAAGTAAAGTGGGAAGAAATGCTTATAAAATTTTAGTGAATGGTGTCACTCGTATGTATCATGCACATCAAGTCAAATTTGATTCTTGGGATATGGCTGATGAAAACATGAACAAATCCAAGGAAATTTCTAAAGAAGGTCTTAGGAAGGATCAGATCAGGCCAGTGGATACTCAGATACATTCGGTTTCATGGCGACAATATAGTCATCGTTCAGCTCCGCCAATAGAAAACCAAGATAATGAGGTACCGGAGAATATCAGATCAACAAGGAAAAAGAGACCACCGGTTACGTGGGGATACACATAAAAAATCTAACGATAGTATAAAATAGAGTAGTAGATATGGCGTTCTCTTTTGTATGGATTTATAGGTATGCATTATATCTGGGTTCGATTCATTGTATATTTTTTTCGTAAGGGAGAGAGAATTGTTGGATATTAGGAATAAGATTGTCGGGTAGAAAGTGTTCATGAATTTGGAAACTGTCTTATGAGTTGAAAAATGTGGTTGACTGTGCAGATAATAGTTAAAAGTGTAATTAGAATCACAGATACATTGATTGAGGAGCTCCGCGGTGAATGTGATAGTGTCAACATCTCCTAGAGTGAGTTGACGAAGAGGAAGTGGAAAAAATGAACTATTCTCATCGTACACTTTTCATACACATTTACAAATACTCTTGAAATCACCTACATTCATTTACAATTATCCTACACGTTCACATTTCATCTATTTTTTTTTTTTCATTTTTCCAACTCTTTCACCCTGACTAACTGGTTAACTGGCCCTCTTCTTCCCATTGGAACTCCATCATGATTTTGACTCTTACTACACCTAATTGTGACTATACATTTCTTTACCTCACTCTGACAAATTAGCTCTCCTATACCTAAACTGACATAATTAACAATATATATTTTTTATTTATTTCCTACTATATATGACAGGTAATGCGATTCGAAAGTCGACCAAAAATGCAAATGGCGGCTTCCGCCATTTGTAAAATTCTTTACAATTTCTAAAAAAATAATTCAATACTTGTACAAGTAATTCAATTTAACCACATTTTTAGCATACTTGACCTTTTAAATAACACCGATAATGGTGATGAAGACGAAGACAAAAGACAAGATACATTGATTGTGTTAATGAAGATTATATTAAATATGTAATAGTAACAAGTTGATTACTAAGATTTAAGTTATGATAGGAGCGATGTACGAATAGTATACCATGACAGAGGAAGAAATGTAAGTACTGATTGAGAATAAAGTGACCAAAGAAGATACGTTGTTTATTGATTGAAACGCTTCAGCGGTCTCTCACTTGTGTATTCCTTAATAGTGGAACAAGGTTTCTCTGACTAAACGGTGATTAATAATTTTTATAAAATACAGAATTATTTGATTCTTGCTAACAGTTTCTGGGACATAAAGGAATGTCAGTATTTCCTCATCATCCCCATGAGATGTCCAATGGCAGAAGTGAGACGTCCCTTGGATCTATCCTAAGACTGACGCCCCCTTGACATCGAAACGACATATCTTTTCTATCCAAGCATAGTAATAAGTAGACAGCTGTTTCTGTTCCCTTGCTTGTTTCTTTCTTTCCTAGTGGTTCTCTGCTACTGGCTCCATATATTTTACTTGTAATTGCTACTCTGTAGTTCAGTTCTTAGTCTATCTTTCCCCATGCTCTCCGGTAATATCCTCCACGAACTCAAGATTACTTGTAATTTTAACCTGCAGTCATGCTTTGGAACTAAGTCAACGGTAACACCAAACACAATACTACAAAATTCCCACCATACGACAACGTCGTCAAACCCTATCACATCTGCGAATCAAAGTTGTATGTTCACATTCCTCTGCAAACGCTTCAACAACGTCCCATTGGCTATTTAAAACACTGGTCACATGATGACTTAACTGTAATGTCATTAGTTGAAATAAGTCGCTACCCATTGAATGTAGATCATACATTTACAATCCATGAGAAACGAAAACTAACACATGGGAAAATCCGACCCCACACCCACACTTATAACCTACTCCTGATCCTAAGTCAATCCCACACTCCGATACAAAATTTTGAAGAAAGGCATCCACACATGACTTAGTAATAGAGCACCTACCTCTGATGTGAGTGGTCTCTGGGTTCATCCCAGGTCAAATGGGTTTGTGGCGAACAAATCTGGTACGTATGTTTTCCCATATTCTCATTCCAGATTCATTTTCATTAATCATCCGTGTTCTTGAATCTAGAGGGCATGGCTAATTTATTATTTTCATTTCAGTCACTAAGTCTTAAAAAAAAAAAAAAAAAAAAAAAAAAACTAATTCGATCCAGAAACTAATGAATAATCGTACTTCCAATAGTGGAACTAGGCTCTGGTTCCACAATCTTGACAAACGACTCTTTCTCCTCTTCTGAAGTCTTTGCATCCGAAGGCTTCTTCTTCTTCTTCCTGTGAAGGCAGAACTCACACTGTCTGGGACAGGATTCATCGCATTGAAGCGTCAGTGAGGAGGACCACGTCCATTCTTCTTCATCAAGGTGGGGGCTTCGGAAGAGAAAATTGACTGAAGTATCTGACGAGGGAGCCTCTCTAAAATCCTCACTCGATGAAGTACCAACGTCAGTGCTTGTTAACATCGCCTCAGATCTAATCAAGGAGGCAGTGTCACGGGAGTACACGGTGCCACGGGCCAACGAGTCAAACACCGCGGGTTCAGCTTCCTGGTCCTCTTTCCACGAGATGCTTTTTTCGATGTTGGGTTCACCAATGTCACGATCCAAGTGTTTCACCTGCAAATGGAAAGGAAAATATATCATTCCTAGTAGAATTATAATAAGGAAGATATAGCGCGAGTTATCATACAGTATATACAAGAATAAAATGTGTTACGATCTAAAACACTGCTTTACAAGGAATTTGACAGCAAATATATCAGAATAGTGAAGAGAAGTAAATTTTACTGATACTTCGCCAGTACTGTGCCGTGAGGGGGCGACCGGCGCGACGGCCCCGGGCGCCGAAGAAAAAGTGGCGCAAAATTCGGGAGAGATAAAAGGAAAAAGAGGAAAAATTACTTGGAATATATGTATGGGGACGCCGTCGTATACTCTCGCCCCGGGCGCTGATTTTCCATGGCACGGCACTATACTTCACTACTTTTGAAGCTGACAACCTCGTTTAACTGTTGGTAGGCGGAGTTAACGCAAATATCACCAAACTATTCCACCTCCGGACACCAATGTGCCTGGGGAAATAAAAATCCGCCGGAACTTGTTCAGAGATCATAAACCCCTGTGGTGACGTCATCAAAATGGCTGCCGTGTGGGGAGGCATAAGGCAGGGTGATTCAAAACAACACGGACAAAGTTTGGGACATGATTCCTGACACTAAAATAAAACAAAGTACAGACGAACCTGGATGCACAAATGCTTCCCTTCGGAGTTATAGGCTGCTCAAAACATGAAAAAATAAACGTTAAAGGTCCATAACTCCAAAACTATGGGACCTACCTAGTTGAGTCAAGACTTCACTTAGAAACTATTAATAATATGTGCTCTATCCAAAAATACGTCTCAGAATACTGCAGTACTCAAGCAACAATTTTTGTAGAGGAAGTTTGACTACGGGCATATAATTTTAAAGTACTCTTCAAATACTTCTATAAAAATTGTTGTGAAAACATATGGATCATGTTTCCGTATCAGCACTCATTTTCCAAAGTACAGTGATGCACCAATAGTTGACACATCTAAATATTAGATGCTACCTCTATTATTGCAATTAAAAAAATGGTTACATTAGTACTTACTAGTTACTACGTTCCTCGAAAAGTGTCTCAGTGCAACACGTGTTCAATATGGACACTTTTATACCGAATAACCTCTTTAAGGTGGCTGTACATGTTTTTTACCACTCTGGTACACATCCCATTTCACAACTACACTATGCAAGCACGGATTTCTAATGTTGGAGCTTTAACGGAGGAGTCTGTCCTTTAAATACCCCCACAGAAAAGTGATTTTGATAATTAGAAGGATAAAAAATGGATAAAAAATTGGCCAAAAATTTTAGGAATGATCAAAAATGTATCTTGGCCAATGATTAGTTTTTGGATCCGGGATAATTTTTGAATGATCTGAAATCGAGTTTTCATATTTTCTACGGAATAAGCATGTCATACTGGGTTAACTGATAGTTTGGGTTTGGCTACACTTCTCCAGATATAAGACCTACAAGAAAACTTTTGATTGGAATATATTGGATCTATTAATCCAAAAGTTTCGTTCACTGCAACACGGACAAACGTGAGTATTCAGACATTCTTTCCCTGTTGTTAAAATGTACGTCGTATGTTGTTTTAAATTTAGCACAAAATATTTTTGTCGTCCGCTAACAATTACATGTGTCAACTATTAGTGCGCCGCCTAGTACTTTCATGCTGTTTTGAATATATGTTATATTCTTTTACCATTATGAGCTTTTAGAGACAAATCGAGACGAGATAATGTCGTCTTGTCCCATGGGCACCTCTGAAACGAGTAAGATAAATATGAATTAGTATGAACAAAATCTAATAGAGGCGTTTTCGAGAAAATAATTTTAGATTTTTAACCTGTAGAATCGTTGAAACATCACCTTTCGTTGTTTTGTTTAGAGGTTATGAATTGGTGAAAATTGAATATGCTACTATTGCTCAAAAACAGAAGTCATAGGCACCACCAGAAGTCTTAAAAGAACTTTTGAACCAATCATTAAACAAACAAAAAAAAAAAAAACTTTCATCTTTCTTAAACTTTAGCCGCCTTATAAAATCATCCATCCTGACCTTATCTCAAGTGACAGCTCATAAATGCGTCTTCACGTAGATTTATAGATAAATCTTAAGTAGAATACAACTTACCCCAATGACTTTTAACCATGCTAACGCCACACAATGAACTGTGAATGACACCATCTGTTTCTCCGTATACAGTTCCTTGCACTTTTCTTCAACATTGGTAAATATTGCGTGCACTATTTCCAATATCATCATATCTGTATCATCCTCGTCCATGATTTCAGTCCTAGGAAACAGACAACTAATTTGAAATTTGAGTCATAAGTATGCGTGAATTTTAGGATCAAATATTTCCTACAAGATTCGTGTGATGCAGGAACATTATTGCCGAAGTTCCAACATATATCATGAAGCAAACTTTTCGAGCTCACTACATGACACTTTCTCTGATGTATAATTCACGATAATTTGGAAGCAGTAGGGCGGTCGAAAGTGAAATAAAGTGAGGTTGTAGTAGGTTAATGTGGGGGTGTAGTCGGTTCTTCCATAGTGAAACGAAATAGATTTTTTAGTTTAACGTCTCACGGTTATGCTCTTTACGCTAAAGAAAGCGAATGACTAATGGAAGTGACCCACCGGTAATAGAATCCAGGCCCACGTGCACCAAAGGCGCACGAGCCAACCACTAGAACAGAGGGAGGGTAGTTATTTTACAGTTATTTTACTTAAGAGCACACGCTTGTAATTATGCAGTATTCTACTTAAGAGCACATGCATCAGTACCTCAGCAGCCAATCAGCGTGCTTCACTTACATGCTTGCTTTGTTTATAATTGTTTAGAAGTAAGATGGTACGGATAATAGCTGTTTAGAAAATACAAGAAGTGATACATCATTATTGTCATGTGAAAAGCTTACACTTACAGGAGATCGAATATAAAAGAAAGAATTTTCTTTATAAAATATGTTTATCCTTTCACAAAGTCCTCATTAGCTCTGTCCCCACTTTTTAAAACATATTGCAGAAATCAAAAGATGATATTGAACTATCTATACCGAAATTGTAGTAAATATAGGATTACATGAAGCGAACTAAAGGTTATCCCATAAAAAACCCAACCTTTCAAATGCCCTCCATTTCTGTTCTATTAAGTTGGCAGCACTGGGTGCTACACGATTTTCATCTGTTGTCTTTATGGTTAGTAGTCACAGAGCGCCAAATAGCGCATGAACGTCATCCGTTTTCTGTACGGGTAGGAATGGAGACGACCCGCTCGGGAGAGTAATACTCCCGGAAGTACGTTTTTCCACGCGCTACTCTAAACAGCTGTTTTACGCGCTATCCTAGCCAGTTGTTTTAAGTTGGTCACAAAATTTATATCATGAAGTACAAGGGGAACAAAACGACCCGATATCATGGAGTACAAGGGCATAAGTACTACAACTACTTATTTGCATAAAAATAAATAAATCACTTTTTTAAGTATTATTTTTATATTATTTTAATTCAGTGGTGCCCACCCCCCTCATGTCCATGACGCACCCCCCTCAATTGTCTATCCGTAGGTATTCTTCCATGAAAAAACTTTTCGATTAATTTTTACACCCCCTCAAACATATTTATATAGATTTTTACCCCCCAAATATTTCAATGACGCAGTTTGCGTCATAGCCCCCTTGTGGGCACCCCTGTTTTAATTTAATAAGTGTTATAAAAAAAAACTTTCCTCGGACTGGGTTTGAACTCGCGCCAAAAGAGGATTTTATTACTAGCATAAAGCACTAGCCCACTCGGCCACTGAGGCCGACAACAGCAAGCGTTTGTTGTCTGCTATTTGAATGGAACGTGGCAAGAGTGGATAACGCCAACCAATCAGAAATGTCTTTCTCGTTTCTACTTCCGGGAGCATTACTCTCCCAAGCTAGTCCTGAATGGAGCGCTTCACGACGGAACAGCGTGTTGTCAGAGTGAAAATGTATTATAAATGCGGAGAATGTTGTTATGTAGCGATTAGTGAATACTTGGCGATGACGATTATGTGCTCCATGACTACTAAGCACAAAGACAACAGATAAAAATCACGTAACCTTCAGTGTTGCCAACTTACTAGAATAGAAATGGCGGGTATTTCAAAAGTTGCTGTTTTTGTGGGACATCCTTTAGTCAATGGTTTTTAGACGATCTTCGTTCTTGCACAGATTGTTGTCTAAGTGTATGTACGGCATCATAATCCCAGGAGCAAAACCAGGGTAATAGGCTTCGAAAGCAGTCTTGAGAAAAATGTATGGCTCAATTCCATCTCAGTGAGAAGAAAACATTCAATGATCATTCCCTCCAATATTCCCACCAATCACCCGCAAGCCCGACAATGGTATTGGCAACTGAACAGCCGAAGAATATACAGATGACAGGGTTATTAATGCGTAATAAATCAAGTCATCCTCTCAGCTTCTCGCGATAAGGACTCGGGAATAAACATTATTATTGTTATTATTATTACTGTCGCCCAGAAGGTGTTGGTGCTTAGGAATCTTCCAAAATGTTTGCTTACCTAAACATTAAAATTAGACTAATTTTTTTTTTTTTTTTTTTAATGACGAAAGGAGTTTGATAAAATCAGAATTGAAGCAAGTCAGAATTACAATTAGCACCACTGCTATGAATCATCATACACAAGTACAAGTAGATGTTTATATTATTTTTTAAATACTTAGACCCTACAGCTACTTTGGTGAAAATGTGAAATGTAAAAATCATTGTTAAATAGAAATGTTCCCCTAAATAGGGTTACTATATGTGAAATAAGATTAAGAAAGATTACAAAAGATATAAAAGATTGGGAAGTACTACTGTAGACAAATTATTTCTTTAATTTCACTTTCTTTTCCTTTTCCTTTTTCTTTTCTTTCACTTCTTTTCCTTCTCATTACTTGTTATTAAACTACTCATAGACCTTGTGAATATACAGATGGTTATAAAAATAATGGAAATATCTGCAGAAAATGAAACTTTTTAATACGGTGTGCAGAGGAAGCACTTTTAGGATACAGATCAGATGGAATGGAAGAATATAAGTCATTGTTTCAAGAAATATACGAAAGTTTGTTCGGAAAGTAAGTACCGTTCTGTAATTAAAAAAAAAGAAATCGAGTACAGATAAAGAAAGCAATGTATTGCGCAAGAATCAATAACACTTACACTACTTTTCCACATAGCTTCCGTAATTTTCCAGGCATTTTTCACGGCGTGGTATAAGTTTATGTATTCCTGCGTCATAGCATGTTACCGCCTGTGTTGTCAATCATGTAGTAACATGTTCTTTTAACTCTTCATCGTTGTTGAAGCGTTTACCACAAAGGTAAGACTTCAGATGTAGAAATAGATGGAAGTCACTAAGAGTGAGGTCGGGACTGAACGGAGGATGACCAAAAACGTCCCAGCCAAAGCTTGCAAAGAGTTGTTTGGTCACATTCGCCGCGTGTGGTCGGGCGTTGTCGTGAATGAAAACCACACATTTGAAGAGCATTTCTCTGCCCTTGTTCTGCATTGCACAGCACAGTTTCTTAAACGTCTCGCAGTAAACATTTTTATTGATTGTTGCATCTCGTGTTAAAAATTCAATCAGTAAAATGCTTTGTCTATCCCAAAACACTGTGCACATTACTTTTCGGGGTGTCAAGAATTGCTTTGGTTTAACCTTTGCTGGGGACGAAATCTGCCTCCATGACGTGGATTGCCGTTTCGTTTTAGGGATGTAATAAGCAATCCAAGTTTCATCCCCAGTGACTATCTGCGATAACAAGTTCTCCCATCATCATGATAACGTGTCAGAAAATCAAGTGCGCTGCCAATCCGTTGTTTTTTGTTCTTCAGTAAAAAGTTTAGGCACCTAACATGCGTAAAGTTTACGTAAACCCAGTTTTTCAGTAACAATCTTGTAAAGTACTGTTCGTGAAATTTCTGGAAATTCAAGATTAAGAGCATTAATAATAAACGTACGGGTGTTAATCCTTTCTTCGACTGCACTCACCAATTCATCAGAAACCACAGATGGACACCCACATTGTTCTTCGTCCTGAACTTGATTACATCCTTCCTTAAATTGTTGGACCCATCTTCTCATCATTGAATCACTCACTGCATTTTCTCCGTAAACCTCGCAGATTTGTTGATGAATGTCACTTGTTTTTACGTTCTTCACATTCAGAAAACGAATCACAGATCTAATTTCACAAGCGGTGGAATTTTTCATCAATGCTGCCATTATAAACATCACTACGAATGACACACATCACAGAGCGATCTCAAAATGGCGTCATTTCGTTCTGGTTGGATAAAGGCGGATTTTCACGCCCGCGTTAGAACGGAAGCATCACATGTAGCGTATTCACCGTAAATTATTTTCGTTTTCATACATCCGTGCGTGTATTGCGCCAAATTACTACTCCCTAGCTAATGCGCATGCGTAAAATAGAAAGTTTGCGACTTTAGTTTGTGATAAGGGATTCCCGAAGGAGAGCTATCGTTTTAGCTGGAATATATTATATTTCAAAACGCCGCCGTCGGAAGTATGTTAGGAAAATGTGGTGGGTTCACCCCATTTTCCAGCTTCGACGAGAATACGGAATATACAGGAACCTTTTCTTTGAATTAAAATCCGATCCGAATAAATTTTATAAAACAAATAAAAATATTTATAAATCATACTAAAGCATGTTTCAAATTACATTGCTTTTATTTTATATAGGAATTGATAATTTGTACATACCAGTTATTGTATGAACTATCTATTGTTCCCGGTAATACAACTAATTAACTACACAAATATAAAAGTACCAACCATCGATACCAATATTCTTAGCAATTTGATGTCATGTTTTTGTCCTTAATACTGAATCCTTGTATTTCGGATGCTTAAGGTTGTACAAAATTTCGTTTTCTCTTACTTGTTCTACAAGCAGTTCTTCAAACGTTGTTCTTACCTCCGCCATGTTAGTCAGTGAATACAATAGTGTACGCGCGCTACTTTCGTCAGAATTGAACAAATTTCTACTCTGACGCGAGTGTAGCGCGCCATCTCCGATGCGTGATTTCATTGGCTGTTTAGCAAAATCGCTCGCAACTCACGGAGGTAAAGGACACATGAAAATCCGCCTTAAGAGTAGCTACTGCGCATGAGCGGAACTGCTATCTTAGCGCTGCCGCGGAGAAAAACCGAAAGGGAACTTATTTTACTAACTTCCTGTCGTACGATTTGATCATTAAAAGAAGATAATGAGCCATAAAGTTGTTAATGTAGGGTTACTGCTGCGGTTTCTCATGCAGTGCAACATAGTAAAAATAGAGGAGACTAACTATTGTAATCCAGAACTAACCACATGTGTTAAATAATATTCAGGCCTCGGAATTAGGCGGGCCAGGGGAGGTGTTGTCGTTCATGAAATCACGCCTTATGGGTCTTCACTACAGCGAAATTAAACTGCTGCTTATTTTAAAGTTCTTCTGTAATATCTTCAAAA
Organism: Thermobia domestica; assembly: GCF_964235325.1. Taxonomy (NCBI): domain Eukaryota; kingdom Metazoa; phylum Arthropoda; class Insecta; order Zygentoma; family Lepismatidae; genus Thermobia; species Thermobia domestica. The sequence goes on from NC_137458.1 coordinate 319,258,250, forward strand.
CAAATAAAAATATTCGAAAAGCGAAAACGTAGTGAACTAGACAATACGATTTTGCATGTGATACCTTTACCACAATTCACCTATCTGCTTTTGCTATGCTGCTATTTACAGAACCCGCAAAAAAAAAAAAAAAAAAAAAAAGCTAAATCTATCTACAGTTGCAAATCGAAAGCAGATAGATGAGTTATGATAATGGTATCACATGCAAAATCCTATTTTCTAGTTCACTATGTTTCTGCTTTTCGAATATTTTTATTTGTTTTGAAGATATTACAGAAAAAAACATTAAAATTAGCGGTAGTTTAATTTTGCTGTAGTGAAGACCCTTAAGACCTGATATACAAAATAAGTCCTAGGAAATATCTTAGGATTTATCGGAGGAAAAATGTTACGACATATTTCGTAGGAAATCCTCTTTTGTGCCATACACATAACTACATTGTATAACCTACTGATATTGATACGAGGAGCTATATTGTTAAATTGCATGCCTCTAAAAAAATCAGAATATAAATAAGTAAAATATACCTCATCAGTCCTTGCACTACTCTTCGTTTTGTCGAGTATTTTTGCTCTTTCACCCATATACGGCTGGTGGGGGGAAAACAAATTTGTTTTACTTTTTTGCACCTGATGTTGCTTAAATCGAAATCTTACGAGTTTTCTTTCAGAAATAGGGTGTGCTCTAAAAACAAGAAATTTCAGAAGATCGTTGAGAACATACGAAATGACATGCGATCTGATGCCATACACGTTAAGATTTTGACTCTAGGAACAATTGAGGGATTTCCTAGGTATAGCAGGCCTAACAGCAAGTGCAGTGTCATCTTGTTAACCATACAATGCATATTGTATCATATTTGATACCAAATAAATTATGGCTAGTATTAGTGTTCAGGTCGTCAGCTGTATCACAAATACATATTGTATCATATTTGATATTTTCCTGAGCACATAGTTCACCATATATCCGGTAGATGTCAGGAAAATGTTGCTTCATTACAGAGAGAAAGAAGTCGTGCGCGTGCTTAGCGAAGGAGAAAATAGAAGAGTTTATGTGTCGTCTACTCTGAAGAACAAAGAATAGTTTCGAATTTGCAAAAATTCCAAGTTCATGAAGTAAGTTTTCTAATTATTTTTACGTATGCTATAATTTGATTTTGTACGAGAAACGAACATGAACTGTTGATACATAATGCATCATAAGTGATACAAAGTATTTTTATATTTTAGCACGAAAAATTACTTAGGGACATTTTTTTATTCGGATATTAATTAGATATTCTTATCATATGCCTGTATATTATTTCACTTAAATACAAAAAATCATGCACTGTAGGGTTAAGCTACGTCTTTGTTCGGAAACATCTGGAGTTTAGAACGCAGATGTTCACCTAGGATGCTTGCAAAATCAATGGCGTTAACGCTATGTGTGTTATCAAAAGGACTACGGAATACCAGGAAATAGTATCCCACAGCATCACAGAGTAGTAGCTATATTTCACGGCGGAGAGGAAACAGTTCGGAGGCTAAGCTTCTTTGGGTGTCCGCAATATGTGAGTACAGTGTGTAGTTGGTAATAAGAAGAAACAGGATTCATCGGACCATATAACGCGTTTATAATCATTGGTAATCTCCTGTTTATGTTCTCAGCATAATTTTCTTAGTGTAAAACATTGTTACTGGTAATCACTGGTTTGAAAATTTCAACCTATATACAGATGTCCATATTACGCAGCTCACGTTGGGCAGTGTTTGCCATTATGGGTTCTTTGAGGTGCTAAATGAGTTCCGCAGTCACTCTACAGTCGTTGGTGACAATCTTCTTCAATCCTCGGTGATCCCTTCCGTCCAATGTTAGTCTTCGTCGATGTGGTTTTGTTATGGGTTCCGTAGCTCGTCCTCGCTTTAGACCAAGGATTTTATAAAATAGAGGATCTGCCCATACAACAAAATCGTGAAGCCCTACGTCACAGCTTCGCCACACCTACTCTGCCCACTCCGCGCCACTAAGATCGCGATGTTTCGAGCCAACAATCATGGCGGATACGAGAGTAGCCAATCAGATGTTCCGGCTCAGACGATGCTCGGTTGTTTTTTGGCTTCACTGAGTTCATATGATGAAGTTACGATTGGGCATGTCCTCTATTTTATAACATCCTTGCTTTAGACAATGTTCCTAGCGACCCTATATACTTTTCCGCCAACTAAACATTTACTCACACTTTGGCCTCTTTGAAACTTAGGTAGGTCTTTCATATTCCATCACAACCATCTGCCCACTTTAACACACCCCTCAGTCCGACCCTGCCTGGTGTACTATAGATGATAGAGCTAACACACTACTATCACCGACCAGCATAAAGCGTCCCTAGTGTTATAACTTTATACATCCTTACGTGTTGAACACTACATATGTTTCCTTTATTTTAAAACCTATATGTATCTTAAACATTGTTACTGACACAAGGTTAGGAACGTATATTAAACTGGCTAATTGGGAACAAGGTTAGGAATTGTTCGTGAGACGAGACGAGACAGAATTTTGGTGACGAGTATGAAAAGGACATTGTTTTTTAACAATAGAAGCAGATATACTTTCCGAAACGAGACATATAGCTTTCGCGAAACCTTTTAGAGACGAAACAGCCTCAACTCTATAGTAGTATGTCTAAATAATGTACACACACATAGGTATTATCAATCATTGTTTGATAAACACACAGGCCCGTAGCCAGCCGAAAAATGAAAGGGGGGCCGGCTGAAGTTAGGGGGGGGGCGATCCAACCATATTATAATTCATCACCATATTATAGTTCATTTGCAAGCCTACCATGAAAATTTTAGTGAGCCAGCAAAAATTTAGGGGGGAGGCCCCCCTAGACCCCCTGGATACGGGCCTGTAAACACATACTACTATAGTATCGAAACATTATACTGTCTCTTGTTATGTATGTGTGAACACCTTGTTCCCAATTAATATTGGTTTCTTTTTCTAGAGGGGATCCAATATACAATGAAACCCGGAGTTTGGGATAGTAGAACTTTTGAACCTGAAGTGATACAGAAATAATGGTTATACCAAAATGGAGCTTTGTTTATGCATATATTTTTAAAGTAGAAAGCAATGGTTCCAGTACACTAGGAACCACACAGTGTTGCCAGATGTAACCGAAGGTGTAAATCTTTTTTTTTTTCTTTTGCAAAACATGTAAATTGACTCATACGTATGGATGTTCTGTCGTTACTTTTCAGTTTGTTTAGTTGGAGTAACTTGGAAATTATGGAGAAGAAGAAAGAATTTTTCGTTTCCACCGATAACTAACCGGATGAGGCCTCTGTAAGGGGGAACTAGGGAAATCGTAGTTTTCGTAAATTAACACTCTGAATTGGCAACATTGCTGATGTTTTAGTGCATCAAAAGGTGTGTTAAGGATCTGTCTACATTATGCAATTTCTGAAAACAATGAAAGAGAAACTTTGAAATTATCTTGATAAAACTTTTACTTACATGCACCCGGCAACACTGCTACTATCATGAAACGAGTTATCAGCTCTACAGCGATTCTGGAGAATCCCCCTGTTTTGATTCGAACACTGGTTCACACGTTTCATCATGTTTGCAGCAACTTTACGAAGAGTAAAAGTGTTAATGTTCTCAATGGCACTGCGAATTTTTGTTTGCAGGTCTTGTATAATTCGAGAATTGTTCTTGTATAATGAATAGCAGTGTTGCCGGGTGCATGTAAGTAAAAATCTTATCATGATAATTTCAAAGTTTCTTTTTCGTTGTTTTCAGGAATTGTATAATGTAGACAAATTCTTAACACGCCTTTTGATGCACTGAAACATCAGCAATGTTGCCAATTCAGAGTGTTAATTTACGAAAACTACGATTTCCCTAGTTCCCCCTTATAGAGGCCTCATCCGATTAGTTATCGGTGGAAATGAAAAATCCTTTTTTCTGCTCCATAGTTTACAAGCTACTCCAACTAAACAAACTGAAAAATAACGTCAGAACAGCATACGTATGAGTTATGAGTCAATTTACATGTTTTGTAAAAAAATATAATAATAATAATTTACACCTTTGGTTACATCTGGCAACACTGTGTGGTTGCTAATGTACTTCAATCGTTGCTTCCTAGTTTAAAAATATATGCATGAATAAGGCTTTCATTTTGGTATAACCATTGTTTGTGTATCGCTTCAGGTTCAAAAGTTCCACTATTCCAAACTCCGGGTTGCATTGTATATTGGACACCTTGGAGTAAATCTACTTTTCAAACTTAAATGCGTTTGGTACCATGTGAGGTAATTTACATCAGGAATAACTTGCAGCATAGAAAATCCATCTTTGTCCATTGACGACGACTCTCTCTCTCTCGACTTCTTGCGAATACTTTGTTTCGGCTTTGTTTTCTTCGATGCCATTGCGTATAGCTGAAAAATAAATAAATAAAAAGCTTTAAAGAAATATATTTCCTTTTGAATTATACGAGTACAATGAAACATATTCATCATATGGAGGAAAACTCAATCTAAAGGTGTCTTACATTCGTTTTTACGGTAAATCTACTGTCAGGAGTTCTAACGAACTGGATATGACTTTAAAAAAAATGGAAATTGTATAAGCTAATATTCAACAACAAAAATTACAATAATTGGTATTAATTCAGAAGCAGGGGCGGATCCTGGACCGACTTCTGGGGGGGGTTGTCATACTGCTACTTTTAAGGGCTCCAAACTTTGGGATGGGTTTTATTTAAATTTTTAGACTAAAGAAAACGGAGAATAAATGAAAGTGAATTATTATGAAATAATCGGTGGAATGAGAATGTGCAAGGATAAACTTACCTAGGATCGAACCAGGGAACTTTTGCACCAGAGGTCAATCCAAACTGTTGTATGATAAACAAAAGCTTCAGGGAGCGAGCTCCAACATGTGTCCCTATGTGAGGTACATTCCTACAATATACGTATACAGTATGTTTTAAAACAACACCGACAACGTTTGGGAGGTTATTCCTGACACCAAGATCAGACAAAAAGTATAGACCAACCTGGGTGCACAAGTGCTTCTTTCGGAGTTATAGGTTGCCGAAAACATGAAAAAATGAACTTTAAAGGTCCATAGCTCCAATACTACTGGACCTACCGTAGTCGGGTCAAGACTTTATTTAAGAACTAGTATGTGCCCTATCCAAATATTCATGTTTCAGAATCCTGCGGTACTTCCGCATCAATTTTTATAGAGGAACTCCCTCCATTAAAATTGTTGCGTGAGTACCTTAGGATACAGAAACATGGATTTTTGGATAGGGCACATACTAGTTCTTAATTGAAGTCTTGACCCGACTACGGTAGGCCCCATAGTTCTTGAGCTATGGACCATTAAAGTTCATTTTTTCATGTTTTCGGTAGCTTGTAATTCCAAAAGGAAGCATTTGTGCACCCAAGTTGGTCTATAATTTTCGTCTTATCTTGGTATTAAGGAATCACCTCCTAAACGCTGTTGGTGTTGTTTTGAAACACTCTGTATAATGTATTAGTCGTATTCCCTGATTTATGCCCGATTTTGACAAAGTCAGCTCTGATTTGCTGAGAGACGTTATGTGACCTGATCATGTGGTATGACGTCATAAGGATCAATGCCCTCTAAATTGTGGCAGCTGTACCTTGGTCCATCCCCTAAATAAAAAGACGGTCAGTATGGAAGTACAGGACCAGGATATGTACCTCTGTAAGCTTTAGGAGTCCATCTCGTTCCCTTTCATGGGTAAAAAATTGCCAAAAGTTCAAATTTAGGAGGGTTTTGACCTATGTTATCCAATTTGATGAGGTCTTATCACTTTATATGGTTATATCATATGGGTATGTATATACAAGGGTCTATTCCTTCTCATAAGACATGTTTATAGTGGTGCACCCCTTAGAAATTTTAGGGAGTGGACTAAGGTACCGATGCCTCATTGATCCGGTCACATGATATCCCTCAGCCAATCAGAGCTGGGGTTTATGCCCGATTTTGCTTGGGGTCGAAGGTCAAGGTCGCTGGTCCGAGTCAATGACCTAGGGGTACCTAGGATCACTCCCTCTATTTCCTCAGGGGTACGTTGGTCCATCCCTAAATTTTGGCAGGGATACCTTGGGCCACCCCGTTAAATTCTGGAAATTGCCAAAACTAAAAATTTGGTAGTATGGGATATGTACCTCTGTAAGTTTTGGTTGATCCATCTTGTTCCCTTTCATGGGTAAAAAATTGCCAAAAAAATTAAAATTTCGGAGGTTTTGACCTATTTTATTCCCTTTGATCAGGCTTGTTACATTATATGATTATATAAGCAAATATGAGGGTCTATTCCCTTTTATAGTATATAAGCACCTTGCTGCTGCCCTCTTAAAATTTCGGAGTGGTACATTGACCTAACCCTTCAAATTGGAAATTGTCAAAAGGCAATAATTGGTAAATGTTCTGTAGGTCCTGAATATGTACCAGTAAGTTTGGTAGTTCATCTCGTTTCCTTCCATGATAGGTATAAAATTGTCAAATATTATTACGGTCACTTGTTCGCCACGAGGTAGGTTATTGGCCTTACTTATCTCCTTTGATGATTTCTTTCTTAAACTATGGATGTGGATAGGGGTCAATTTTCTTTCATAAGACACGGATACATTGGTGTTCCGCTCTTAATTTTGAAAGGGTACATTGGTTTATCCCTTACATTTGGTAAATATTCTACAGGGCTCATATAAATTTGGGTGATCCTCATTATCTCCTCCTATGGGTAAACAATTATCAAAAATTCAAAATCTGGAGGTTATTGACCTAATTTAACTTCTTCGTTGAGGATTTATTACCTTACATGGTTAAATGTGTGAGTATAGGGTCCATTTTCTTTCATAAGACATGGGTACAACTTAAATTTAGCGAGGTGTACATTGGCCCACCCTTAAATTTGAGAATCGTCAACAAATAGTAATTGGTATAGGGCCCTGATGTGTACACAATACTGTCAGTTTGAGTGGACCGTCTCGTTCCATTTTATGAGTATAAATTTGCCAGAAATATAAATAGGGAAGGCTCATATATTCTCTGTAAGAAGGCTTTATTACATTGTTAAATTTGGGAATTGTCAAAAGAACAACAATAATTGATGAATATTCTCTAGGACCCACTGTACGCCTGAGTGCTTCATATCGTTTCTTTCATTGACATAAATTTAGAATTTGGCGGGTTTTGACCTCCTTTTCGATAAATCCTTATTATCTAATATGGTTATAGGTGTGAGTATAGGAATCTCAGACATGACTACGTTGCTGATGTTTTCTAATTTTTGGGAAGAATAACTGGGACCACTTCTTAAATTTGGGAATTGTCAAAACTAGGACTCTGGTAAAATTGGATGATCTAACTTGTGTTCTCTCTTGTCAAAATTCAAATTTGAGTATGTTGACCTAATATCTCAGCTTATCACTTTGAAATTTAGTGACAACTCATAGTCCAAGGTTTTAGAACTTGGAACCTGATAGGCAACTACGTATATATATGAAACAATACCAATTTCATACTTTGGACTTTAGTCACAACTTATAGTTTAAGGTCATTGGTGGAATGCTATCTTTACCGAAATCTGAGCGGTTATTTTTTTTTATTTTTTTTTTTTTACCTCGAGCTTACATAACAAAATCGTCGCAGTGAACGGATGTAAGAAGCAGATGAAAAACCTCTATTACTGTTATGATGATTCTCGCAAACAAAACGCAAAAAATTTGCATTGTGTTGATACAAATCCGCGCGGAACAATGCTCACTTATATATATATATATATATATATATATATATATATAATCGTAGAAATACGGTAATCGTAGAAACCTAACCCAAGCTTTAAGAAAGTTACATGGGGTGAGACACCGGATCTCAATTGCAATACTTTATGTAAGACTAAGTGAGATTCTCGTCTAAGGTTTGCCAAAGAGTGCTATTATATCGACACCACCTAGAGACCGGATGTTAGGCAAAATGCCTATTCTTTAATATTAAAGGTATGATCAAGAATAACGTTTTAAAGTTTATATAGGGGTTATAGTTTCAATTTAAGCCAATTTTATTTGGCCTATTTCGCTTATTCCTGCCTAAGTAATTGCTTTAGTGCCTAATATTGCCTATTCTATACATTTTCTTCAAAATAAGACTTTATTGGGGAAAATATATAATATAGTATTTCAAGAAAGGATTCTGCCTCTTCCGGGAAATACAAGTGTTGTTTGTAGTGATAAGATGTAAAACTTTGGATTGTTATGTGTACTGATAAAGTGCTGTAAAACTTTGGACTGCTGTATGTACTGATACAAGTGTATAAAATTTGAACTGTTATGTCTAGTGATAAAGTGCTGTACATGGTATATTTACCAAATATACACGGAATATACTGTATGTCAAGCTTCGTTTTTATGCACATATACTGTAAAGAAGATATTAACAAACAGGTATATTCTTTGAACATTATTATCTATGACTTGAATTTAGTATTTAAGTGTATTGAGTATTTACCTTCATTATTTCGAGTTACATTTTAGTGCCTATTTTACTGCCCATTTTTTTTAAATTTTAAGTGCCTATTTTCCAGGTTTTTAATACCTTCACATCCGATCTCTAGTCATAACATTCTTTAAGTAAAGAAGGAGCCCAAACATTTTATGACTTTTATGTCATGATGGAAAACTGACGCACCATAGTGAAATAGACAAATAACAAGGAAACGGAGTATCGAAATCTTGTATATTTGGAATCTGAACATGAAGGCTCGGGAACAAATTTAGATAGAGAAAGGCAGTTATTTTCGAACATTTCTGGCTACACCAATGTACATAGTTCTGGATTTTAATAAGTAATTACCGAATTAGGCAAACTGTTAACAATATATCGTATCTATTTTATGGATTACTAAGCAACACTTTAATTGTATTAACATTCAGCAGATAAAAAATTAAGCATGATTAGTACTATTGTTTAAGAAAGAGAAAATTATAACTTTAAAGTGCTGTGTCAAAATTTTTAAATGAGTTAAGAACTTCACATAAAGGTAAGATTTTATAAAGTATATATTATATTAAATCTGGTGCTAGTATTTACTTTGAATAATTTTTGAAATTTGTGTTTAACAACTTTTCCTAATTATGTATAAATAGGATTAACGTATTTTGAAATGTCAAAATGTGACATACTTCCATCAGACTAATTCTTTATAGCTATTTTTCCACATGGCGGTATAGTCCCAACTGGACTTTGACCTCCTTCGGTTTTTGCCATCATTCTGCTCTGTTTGCTGCAATTCTTCTGGTATCCCCATCATCTACCATGCGTCGCTATGTATCATGTCCTCCCATCTCGTTCTTGGTTTCCATACTAATCTTGTGTTTTAATATTTTTCATTCATATCTTCTTAGGAATTCTTTCTTCCGGCGTTCTCATATGTCCTGCCCATTGTAATCGTCTTAAAGTCCTCTATTATATTGATATCATTGTACTCTTCATATATTTTGTGATTCCAAAATTTTCCGTTCTAAAAAATATCAGTAATCAAGTAACAATTCCTCAGCAATCATAAAATTGGTTGAATTCGTGTACAGAAATGTAAAAATGTGAAAGATCGTTTAAAGAATCTGAAAATTTTCATGGCTCACACAATTTTCACTACTATGTAGGAACAAGTTAAACCAATTTTCATGAATCGAAATATTTTCTCTTACATGGAAAAATTGAAGAACTTTTTATGAGTCGGAAAATACATGAATTTAATCAATTTATGAGTACTGAGGAATTGTTACTTGATCACTGATATTTGTTAACGGAACATTTTCCGGAAAATATAGAAGAAAATTTTCCACCTCACATCACGGCTATACAACGATGTAGGAATAAATGGAGTATGTTTTTATGAATCGGAAAATTTTCTGGAAAATTTCCCGTTTCAAAATTTTCCGGAAAATTTTCATCACTGATCCTAAGTATTCAAATCTTTTGAATATTTCAATCTCTTGTTCCTTAATTTTTATTTTTCCCGTTTCCTTTGTCTGTTCTTGCTTAGTACAATTGATTTTGTCTTCTCTATATTAGTGTTCATTCTACTTCTTCGCCTTCCTCTGTAATTTTTGAATGTTTTTGGTATATCGCTCTTAGTTCTACCCACTAAGTGGATATCACCAACTTACTCTATCAATTGGATGCTCTTGATAGAGATAGATAAAATATGGCCGCCTTTACTCTAAATGTTTTCCTTATTGCGTATCACTAATATAAGAAATTTCTGTAGCTCTTTCACCCTCCACCTTCGAGCATCGATATGTCACTTAAGACCTTAAGACCCACCGACCTTCTGCCAACGTTCTGAAAGGTCATGGATTCCATCGCGGTAGAACTTGGCGGGTTGTGAAGCGAAGAAGGTATCAAATGAATTTTGCACCTCTACTAGGAATTTGAACTGGCGTCCTTTAAGGTGATTATCCAAGAAATGGAACAGGATCGGACGGTGCAATGTCCGGAAAGTATGGCTATGGCGGATGCAATAGTGTTTCCATTCATAGCGTAGAATGGTGTCTCGGGTGATCCTAGATACGTGGGGCTTAGCGTTGTCTTATAACAGGAGGACCCCTTTGTGATTCAGAAGTGCCGGCTCCAGAGTTTTGAGTTTTTCTTAAACATGGCTCAACTGCTGATAGTACACAGTTGCATTGATGCTCTGACCAGCTGGTAGCACAGTTCCCAATGCACGATACCGCGAGCAGTCCACCAAATATTCAGGAGGACTTTTTTCTGGTGCAGTGCTGGTTTCGACTGTTTTGGTACCAGTTCATGGAACGTTAACTAATGATGACGGCGCCGTGGAGCTTCGTACAGGACTCACTTTTTATTATATGTCAACACCCTGTACAGAAATGGTCCTTCCTCAGACGAGATAGCAAAGAAACACAGGTGTACGCTCGCGTTGACTTCTGGTCCGGAGTCAAATCATGTGGGACCCATCGACCCAACTTGTAGTGCTTCCTAAGTTGATGAAGGTGCTGCCGAATGGGTTTGAGCCCCGTACGGCATGTTGTTTTCAGTCTTTATTACAACTAAATGGGAAGGGGATCTGTTCTGGAACCTTGCCGCCAGGTTGCTAAGTTACTTACCGTTACATTGACAAGTATAACACATTTCTTTACACTTATTTGTTTACCGCATTTTCTACAATCTATTTTTAGATTTATTAAGCCATGACTTTTACTTACTTTTAATAGATTTTCCTGATTATCTGCCATATTTACAAAACAAATGCTCATTACATTCCCATAATCCTACCATGAAGTAACCTTGCGCGAACTAGTTCCCTCCGCTTACCAAATAGTTCCATGTTTAGAATCATTTATATAAGAAAGTAAACACAACTTTCGCTCTCCTTATACATTATTAAGCACACAAACAAGCAAAGTATTAATTTATTCCCGGTAAATTTTCAAAATTTTGCGAGAAACGGATGAACTTTGGAACTTAACCCTTAAACTAAAAAATAAATATGATTTACTAGTTTTAGGGATGCGCACGAGACAAGATTTGTGCCTGTCTCGTCTCGAAAATGTGCTGTAAAAATGATGTCTCGACTCGAAAAATGTATATTTTTCTATTGGAAGAACCGTGTCTCGACTCGAATTTTGTCAGGAAAATCCTGTCTCGACTCGTCTCGTGCGCATCCTTAGTTATTCTCACCCCAAAACACTTCACTTGTACACTGTTTATTATTGTATGAATGCAAAGTTGCAAGTAAAATAGGTTATACTTAAGGAGCTGCACTTCCCGTTTAGGGAAGGACGAGAAACACCACACTTTTAGGGATTATTCATTGACTATCTAGGATGTTAAAAAGTCGGTAATAGACTGACTTCTAATTAGCTAATGAGTCATTCAACTTGCCCTTGTACTTAAGGTCAGGAATATCTGTTTTCATACCGTATGGGAAGAATAATAATGTGCCCTTGTACTTAGTGTATGACTATGTGTGTGGGGGATTTGAAAACACATATCGCATGTCCCGTGGACGTGGATACTTTTTCCTGTTGCGCTACCTAGAAAAATGATGCTATTTGATGTAGAAGTGGTAATCCAACACATAAGAATCGCAGATCACGGTGTATTCTCACTCCATGTTGGAGTGTGAATACAATATGATCTGGGTTTGTTCTGTGTGCTATTACCACTTATACATGAAATAGAATTATTTCTGTAGGTAGTGCAACAGTAAGAAGTATCCTCGTGCACTGGAGATTAGAAGTAGCTGTTCTTAAATATTACCGTAAAATATATTTTAATGGCAGTATTAAAAAAAGAAATGTATCTTGTCGGTAATTAATATAAATTTAATACCTATAGCCCATAGTAAATATGAAAAGGATGGGTGTAAGAACTGTAGGTTTAATGTCGTTAGTAGGAGGTTTCAAAATAGGACATGATTTGTATCAATAAAGATAGAATATTTGCAAAAGTTTCTTGTTTCTGACACCTCATCAATCTGTTCGGCTAAACCTTGAGGAATAGCGGATCTATAGTTTAAATTTGGGTGCGAACGTGTGCTTCTGTCGAGCATCGAATAGGGTATCAGAAACGAAAAAACGTGCTTACTACTCGCCTTATCCAACAAAGAAAAGAAAAAGAAGTAATATGGTACATATTTGATATATAACTAATTATTACAAAATTTAAATATTGTTTTGTTTTACCTAACAAATCAACAGCACAAATCAATATTAAATTGATCAAGCTTCAATAATTATTTTTTTATATATAGATTTTGAAGCTTCTTTTTCTAGTGCAAAAACTAGAGAAGCATGTTACAAAATTTAATAAATTTCAGCCCCAAATTAATAATAAGGCTATATGCTGCATTTCATCACGCTTCTGCTAAGAAATTGGCTTTGGGATTTCGAGACGTAAGACATCACTTACATTTCGAAACTGGATTACTACCAAATCGGACTGGACTTCATAGTGCAGTCAAAATAAGGTTTGAGGTAGACATTTAGAATTAAAAAGATGGGACCTTCTGCAATTTGTTCGTGATCTCTTTCTCATTAACCTCCAGAAAATCCAAAAAAAAATGCTGTTGCCGGTTTTCCGCCATTTTGAATATGTAGTCTGCCATTTTGGATTTCTCACATGCAATTAGTTTATGGCTCATAACTTCTAAACTAATTAACGTAGAAGAATCATTCTTTCTTTATTATACTTCTAATGTTATGCGTAATGCTATAAATTACTATCACTTTTCTCCTAGTAACCATGTTTGCATAACTTTAGGATAAAGTGAGAAATTGGGATCTGTATTAGGGGACATATTCTTTTCATTGCCTCATACAACTTAGCAGAGTAGAAATATGACAAAAGTGCTCGAATAGACGTTGCTGGAAATTTCAAAAGCTTTAAAATGATGTATATATTGTCACTATATACAATGTCAGAGATGTGCAATGAAGCTTCAAATGTTATCAGACTGCGTACAATTTCTGTAGAAACATATGAATGAATCATTTAACATGAAGGAAAAGATATTTAGTGATTTGAGACCTCTTTTCATTGCAATTTCCGGTAAGTATAAACAAGTTTGGAAGTCAGGCTAGTTTAATAAATAGTTCGTAAACAGTGGCGTTACCAGGGGGTGCGCTAGAACCCTGAAAGAAGACTTTCGCATCAGCTTCCTGTATGTAGGTCTGTGTATCATTTCTGGGTTCGAAGGGGAGTCCGGATCCCCGGACCTCCTCCCATTGGCTACGTGCCTGCGCGTTACCAAACGTTCAGTGTACCTTAAAGTTTTATCTATTAGTGCTTGAAAATACGAATTTAGGAAAAAATAAAAATGGTGATTTAAACAAGAGATTAATTATTAAAAATGAAGGAAAATATACTTACGGGAATTATTTGAGATGAATTTTGTATTCGATTTACAGCAAATACCATCATGTCTTATTTCATGATTTTCACTATTTTATTACAGTACTAGCTTTTGAATCGTGCTTAGATTCTTCTGCATATCTATTAAATTGCTAAACTTTAAAGTATTGTTGTTATAAAAAGGGAGACAATATACACTGATCACCAGTTGAATTATAGACACCTACCTAATAGCATGTAACACCACCTTTCGCTTTGATAACGGCGGTTACCCACCGCGGCATGGACTGCACGGGGCGCCTGAAGTGTTGTTGTGGAATCTTAATCCATATCTCCCACAGAGCTTGCAGTTTATTTGGAAGAGGGTCCACAGCTAAAGGCGTCGTTCCATGGCGTTCCATCGGATTGAGGTCCGATGACTGTATTGTCAGGGAAGTGTTGGCAGACCAGAGGAGTACTCATCAAACCAGTTTCCTGCCATCCTAGAGCGGTGGACCGGCGCATTGTCCTGCTGTAAGATGAGGTCGCCACCTGAATGTAGAAGCCGAAAAAAAATGGCATGACATGGTCGTCCAGGATATCGCGGTAGCGTTTACCTTTGAGGGATTGTGTTACACGTGTTAGGCGACACATTTCAATCTACGTAAACATGCCCCAGATGAGAATAGCACACCACCGGCCTGCACAGTTCCCTGCTGTCACGATGGATCCATTTCCTATTGCAGTTGGCGACGCACCCTTACCGGTTCATCGGCATGTACCAAGTGAAACTGTCCAGGCAACCTTTTTCCACATTTTCGCGGTCCAGAGGTAGTGTTCCTTTGCCCATGTTAGACGTTGATTCATGTTTTGTGATGTTAGAAGAGATACTCGCGTAGGTCGATGGCTTCTGTACCCCAAGGCGAGCAGATGGTTGCGAATTGTGGGGCTGCTGACACGTCGTTGTTGCCTTCAATTGAACCTCTCCGCGATTTGATGCGCTGTGGCCCGTCTATCGACTTTTACGATATGGGCGACTCGGCGTCTACCCTTGTCGTCGACACGCCCCTGACCGCCCTTGTAGGTGCGATTTTACCGGAAGCCAGGTACTCACGATACACCCTTGACACAGTTGCCTTTAAATATTCGAGCACCGCAGCCACTTCCGAAATCGAGCCACCCAGTCGTTTGGTCCCTACGATTTGACTACGGTCAAATGCACTCAGATCCTTAGTCTTGCCCATCACACACTGCACTGACACGGATACCAAGAGAGAAAGTACACAGCAGCAATACCCTCGCGATGCATTTCATTCACATGCATTGGTGGAGCCTCTGCAGGACGGTTTCTACAACTGTCCTGCTGTCTCTAATTCAACTGCTGATCAGTGTATGTGAAACCGTAAAAAGCCCTGTGATGATAAAGGGACTTAAACAAAAGTTCTAAATATACCAGTTTACTTTGAGACTTTTACTTTTCTCGATGGCGTTTTTCAGTTGAAAGTCCACAGTTTTCGTTAATTTCCTTGTCAAAGAAATTGGTTTTGATGACATCTTCATCATCACTTCCTTCATCTGCATCTTCAATTAAAGTATTGCTATTACCACATCCGTGTCCACTACTCTACCCACAAAATGATGTACAATCTAGCTCTCTTCTTTTGCAGTCACAATTGTTTTCGCAGTTCGTCTGGCAGTTGCATGCTATAAACTTTAACAAATCTTCTGGAGCAGGTTGTTCAAGTGTTGTTACAGGAAGAAGGCAATCATTACAAATTTTCCAGCACACTCAGTTTGAAACATCTCTTGATTTTTCCACTGCTGAACTTGATAAAACACAGGGAGACTATGCTGATTTGCAGAAGCTGTTGTTGGAAATAGTACTGCTATCACTATCACTATAAGTTGAAAGTGTCACTAATGCATTGTTTGAATACATTCTTTTTGTATATGCAGAATCATGTATAATACAGATTTTTCTTTCTCTGCAAATCTATATAACGCTAAGAACATATTTTCTCCAACAGCTGCCACATCAGCAGATGGTGATGGGTTGTTGAAAACATCCATTTTTCGACCCAGGTCTTAATTGTTTCCCAGTATTTTGTACGCAACTTTCTTCCCTTTACTTTACTGGAGCAGAAGTTGTATCACAACCAGTGAAGGCATGCAGAAATGAAATGCAGTTCACCATATCTCCCAATGCTCTTTGAAGTTTGGCACTGCTGTATATCTTATGTGGTGGCTTCGAACCAGTTATAAACAAGTCTCAGCTGTTGCGAGTGCTACCATCAGAACCAAAATATCTCAATCTTCTCCCAATATTACTGACGAGCCAGATTTTTTAAAGATTTATTGTGATTAACACAACTAATGTGTATGCATCTCAAGGTGATTGATGTACGGTACAACCAGATTTCTCGAGATATTTCGTTAGAAGTGATATCAATTCGGATTTGTTCTTTGTGTTAAAAAGAAATTCCTGTTGGGATAAACGAACAATGTGAATACTATTCTCAACGATTACGCATATTCATGGTTTCTTTGTTTATGTCCAGTGTTTTATGTCCAAATCATAACCAACAAATACAATCCATTATTTAATATAGTGTTTTGTGATATACTTCACATATTGCTCATATAATTAATTGACCGCAAAAATTATGGAAAACCAAGAACTAGAATTTTGGGACTGTTTTAGTATAATATCAACACATATAACATATTCTAACAGGTTTAATCTTTTTTTAAAAAAATATTTGTTTGACCGATTTTTGTCGTAATTACACTAGCCGAGGCCTATTTATTCAAAAAGGCGGAAACCTCGCAACTGGATTTTTTTGTGGGATAATCTTTTTAAAACGTTTATCTCAAACATTAATTTCAATGGACACATAGGCCTACATACAGAAAGATAGTGGGAAAGTCTACTTTCAGGGTTCTCGCTTACCCCCCGCCGACGCCACTATTTACGAACTATTTATTAAACTAGCCTGACTTCAAAACTTGTTTATACTTACCGGAAATTGCAATGAAAAGGGGTCTCAAATCACTAAATATCTTTTCTTCATGTTAAATGATCCATTCATATGTTTCTACAGAAATTGCGCAGTCTGATGACGTTTGAAGCTTCATTGCGCATCTCTAACATTGTATATAGTGACAATATATACATCGTTTTAAAGCTTATGAAATTTCCAACAACTTTTATTCGAGCACTTTTGTCATATTTCTACTCTGCTAAGTTGTATGAGGCAATGAAAAGAATATGTCCCCTAATACAGATCCCAATTTTTCACTGTATCCTAAAGTTATGCAAACATGGTTACTAGGAGAAAAGTGATAATAACTTGTTATATTGCCTATAATATTAGAAGTATAATAGAGAAAGAATGATCCTTCTACGTTAATTAGTTTAGAAGTTAGGCATAAACTAAGTGCATATGTGAAATCCAAGATGGCAGACTACTTATTCAAAATGGCGGAAAACACGCAACTGAATTTTTTGGGATTTTCTAGAGGTTAATGAGGAAGAGATCACGAGCAAATTGCAGAAGGTCCAATCTTTTTATTCTAAATGTCTAGGTTTGGCCCGTTTTTGATGTAATTTGACTGGACTATTCAGCAGTTCCCCCTTTTCTGTTCTTCCATTTTTTCATAGCTATTTTAAGCTCAGAGGCAAAGGCAAAGCTGATTTCTACAATAAAAATTATTTTATTACTTGTTAGAAATTTTATATTAACCTTATTTACATTTAGATTCGATTAGCTGTTCCCAAATTCCACACATCCCTTAGCGAAAAGACAGAAAACTTAAAGGCAATTGTTAGGCTTATTTAGAGATATTAGTAAAAACAACTGGGATATTTTAGTTTTAATGATGTATGAGTCAGCTATGATGTGTTTAAATTGAGTTGTTTACAAATTTGTTTAAAGTTTGATTTTTAAAATACATGTCTAAGGTTATATTATTGAAATTGTTTTAAATTACAATTGTAGCGGAATTTGATATGTAAATTTTCCATTAATATTAGTTAATTTAAAAAAGTGTTATATTATTTTACTCATAATGATGTTGAATATTCTTATTAACCACAGTTACATAGGTTAAAAAAATATTTTCGTGCATTTTTGGTCAAAACTCAATTTATTATATATTAAAAATAATTATATATATATATATATATATATATATATATATATATATATATAACTGAGTTTTATAATGTCAGAAAAAGAACATCTTGAAAACTACTTGAGTTAGCCCATAACGAAAAGCATGCTAGGCGAAATTAAAATATTGTAAGTAAATTATTTGCTTCAGTAAATGTGTTTTGGTCAATAATTTTTATTTCTTGGTTTTGGTTCATTTCTTGATCACTTCTATGAATAATTTTCATTTATAGCCAGTACGAGTGCATTTAGTTTTAAGAGAAGTCAATATTTTATTAATGTAAAATGGGATAGCATGGAGGTTCATAAATAACATATCTCTTTATTTCAAAGTATTGGCTCAAATACATTCTTTCTACTAAAATATGGATAAGTTATGTTCGCTTTAAAATGTTTTAAAAATGGATAAACGAATTGGATCTGAGTAGGATTTGGCTACAACATGAGATAGGAAATGAACATTTGTATAAAATTAAGTTATTATGATTTTAGATTAAAAATGAAGAATCCATTCTTGGGCTGCGCAACTTCAATTCTTGACTGTTTTAACACTTAATAAAGAGGTCCATGACATCTTTTAAAATAGCTATCAGCTGTAGAAAATTGTTTTTGCAGAAACTGCTAATTTGACCTCACATGAAGGGAAACAAATGTTAGTATATACGAGTATTATACTATTAAAAAAACAGAAAAACTCGTATTAGTATTTCTAGATAAAGAAATTTGTTTTTGGGAAACGAAATACTCCAAGAGGCAGATCGAATATTGGAAATTGAGAAATCAACAGCAAAAGAGTAATTGCTGATTTGTTGTTACACCATAAGGTAAGTTTGGGAAGACTTTTGGATCTATTTGATATTAATAGATGCACAATACTAAATCAAATACATAATGAACGTTGAACACCTGTTTTGTTGCTCTTTCATAAGCAAAAATAGAAGTTACATAGTTCACAATAATCTTTTTCATGTTTTCGTCTCATTATTTTTCAATATAAAAAACATATTCGCGTCAATGGGGCATCAAACTTCACAAGAACATAAACTTCTATCTTATCAAATGGATCCTATGATTGCAACAGTTATTAAGGCTGATGAAACATCAATCTCATAGTTTGAAACAGCAATTTATGTAAGGGTTATATTCATCTTCAGAACTAGTGTGTGTTGTAATAATTTGCTACAGTGGCAAATCTAGCCCGGAGTCGGAGAGGCCTATGTCCCCAGTTTTTTGAGTGACAAAAATAATTTAAGCTATTATTTATATTTTTGGGAAACTTTAATGTAAACTCATGAAATACTTATCATAGTCTGGATTCCGGTTAGCCCTCCCAGTTTTTTATCTTGTAGGTCCGCCACTGATTTGCTACCACATTTCTTTCATTCATTCTTATAATTCGATTTAGTACGAGGTCTTTTTGATTTTCTATCATATGGAAGATTTCATAATTTACGAGATCTTTTACAGCGATAATGTTTTCTAAAGCCATAGAATTTGTCAGTGTTTTATCCAGTCTCCTCAATTTGGAGGCTGGGAGAGGGAATCTGAAGTTCTAGGGGTGGCTATATTTGTCAACTTTTAGGTTTGCTACAGTTATAAGGCATATATACAGAGTGGAAGGTAATTCGACCGAAAATATGCGGTAGGGGACTCCTTATATTAGTGAAAGAAAAAGTTCTAATATACATGGCTCGAAAAACACCTCCTTTCAGAGTTATAAACCGTCGAAAATTTAAAATATCACGTTTTAATATCAGGGGCGTCATTTCAGATCGCTTCAGGGAGAGCAATAGCCAGTGCCGTGTCGTGGGGAGCAAGCGGGGCGACGGCCGCGGGCACCGAAACAAGGGGTCCAAAATTCGGGAGGAAAAAGAAAGAATATATAAAATGGAAGGAAAAGTAATAAAAAGTTCTGAAAATTAAGGAAAAGCAGGATTTAATTTTGAAAGTTTAGTTGCGCTTCGCGCCAACCATGGTGGCGTTTCGTGACTGGTCTGTAGATCTCTCTACGGAGTCGCCGTCGTATACTCTCGTCCCGGGCGCTGATTTTTCACGGCAAGGCACTAGCAAGAGCACCACCAACATAAGACTTTCACGTTTTGTACTAGTATATTAGTAGAAAATCTATTAAAGTATCAGTATTCCTCAAACTCTTGGGGACAATTGCCCCTTCCTGCCGCCCTAAATGACGCCCTTGTTTAAAACACTGATCACGAGATCACCCTGAATTACCATTCCCTATATACCTAATTAAAATTCAAATCGTTCCCACAATGCAACGAAAATATCAACAACTCTGATGTGTGTAGAAAGCGGATCACGCAGGCTTCTCTGCAATATACTTCCATAAATTTTATTCGTTATACTTACACATTACATACATTTTCTTTATTTACGTTTTTTTTTCTTATATATCTGCCCTGTTCTTTTTCTTTATTTCTTCTTTTGCCCTGTTTCTCATTATATAGTTTCCCCAATTTTTGTCCCTGTTCAATACCCGACTATGGACACTGTTCTATAACGGTTGCCGTCATACAAGGCATAATTTGCGATTTATTTTGCAATGTTCTTCATAGCATTTATAATCCGCCTTATACAGAGTAGTTTTGACGTACGATTAGAGTCATACTACTGCGGCCTGACTACTGCAGGAAACATATGGTAGTCGAACTCTTTAGTATGGCACTAATCACGCGTCAAAACGACTTCTGCATAAGACGCAATGTCTTTTGGCATTTGTTGCGTTACGTTACTATACGCGCAATTTTACGAAGACTGGTACGGAACGATTTCTTGACCTATTCCCGATTTTGACATTTAATTTTTAAGTTCACTTGCCTTATGATCTTTCTTAATTTGTCCCTTTTCCATCACTTTAACAAACTTATTACTTTAACCTCCTACTCATACTTATCATTGTACTACACCTTTCACTACTTTTGTAAGTTGCCGGAAAGTCTTGGAATCTTATTCCGTACTAGCTTCCGAAAAAATTACGGAGTGTAACAACACAACGTAAAACCAAGTATAACTTTTCTGCCTATTATCTCAAACTGAAACGTAGATTTTTGCGTTACGTTTGACAAAATACACAGCATTCTCTATGATACTATTAGTACATATATAGAAGGCTGTGCAAAATATCTTGCGTCGCACTGATGCTAAACAGAAAAAGAACAAATGAACAACAGAACGCGGGATCTTATGCCCTGGCGGAATATATGATCAATAAGTTTCAATCTTGAAGTGATTTAAAAAACAAATAATGTTGTAAGTAAATAAGAGAAGTTCATGAAAATTCGTTCATAAATAAGTAAGTATAATATAATAGGGGTTAAGTTTAGAGTTACCCCTCCGCTTTTTATAAAAATCAGGAAAATTTACAGGAGAAATGAGGTAAGAAATGACAATTTGAAGTTTTTACTTGATGTTTTAGGAAAGTAACTTCGGCAGTAGAGTTATGTTTAATACGAGAACAGATATGCGGAAGTTAGTACTATTTGTCGGATGCGGAAGCATTCGCGGAAGGTTTCAGCAACATGGTAGTTGTAAAATATGGCGAACAGGTGTAACGGATGCTCAAAAATAATGAAGAAAACCTTTTAAATTTTTGTGAAGCCCACGGAGTAGTGAAGTTAAGTGAAATGTGACAATTTTTAATACTTTAAGCACTGTTTTTTGTATGTTGCAAAGTCCAAGGGCAACTCTGGACTGGAGGGGCAACTCTAAACTTAAGCCTATAATAGCAACTAAGTGATGTCAGTTAATAATAGTCACTCGTGATTAACCATGTAATGAAAAACTTATTCATACGAAATGATTATGTATGGGTAATACCGTTTTCATCATTTATGGTCTGCTTATATGGTTCTGTCAGTAAATTTCCGCACTATTCCATTTTATGGGGATACTTATATACATGAAATATGAATTCGTAGCAAGAAATGCACTCTTACTGCCGTAGAAATTGTTAAGGGAAGAGTTGCATTAATGACTGCAGATTGACTTTAAAAGGACGAAGTCCAACGTTTGTAAACATATGACATAAAAACTACAGTACATAAAATATGAACCAACTTGTGCTAAGTGGCTACTGAAAGCACGACATATATAAACGCATCAGAGCAGGAGCACAGAAGAGGTCCCGCGTCGGTGTGCATCCGTAGGGAACAGGCACTAAACAACGGTAGATATAAACGAGGACAGTAGCAAAACACTTCATTTGGCATAAACATACATCCTTTACGTATGTCAACTTTGCGACGCTTTTATAATCACTTTGTGCACCTTTATGTAACACTTCACGTCATCGTATCTTCCTTATGGAGTACTATTACGTGTTAAGAAGTACACTTTGCATTTCGTATTCTTACCTTATAAATCCTAATATATTTTGGTCACTTGTACAATTCTATTGTGAAATCAGAGAAACTTCTGTGAAATCAAGAAACTTCCATATATTTTTCGTTTCGCTCGTAGGGAGTAGGCGCGTCACTCACACTTACTGGTACACATACAACACTTCCACTATTACTCAAAATCAATTTCAGTATGGTGTGCACTGACAGTAAATACTTATATTCACACTCTCATTCCTTTACGAAAAATGTCTCACATCGCATTATACGTATAAATTTTCTATTTGGTGGAACCGTCTGCTCGAGTGAACCCAAAAAATGTATGAACGGATTGTGATTCGAGTCTGGATAGCGTACTAGTTAACACATCAGTATAAGAAGCCAGAAAGCCAGATTCGAATCTTGGTCCAGACGTGCATTCTTTTTTTACTGTTTATTTATCATTGAGGTCGCGCTTCTAGGGAATTTTTTGTGATATAAAATCGTTATTTCCACCATTTATTATATTTAATTTGACGCTTTGTTATTTATCTTTGTACATGGCGAATGAAGGTAGCACGATCAATCGTTTCAATCCCACTTATTCTAACTTTCAAACTTCTTGTCTAAAATAATAAACAATTCTGGCCAAAGCATATATTATCTAATAAATAATATCGTTACCGTTCCAGCAAAGTGTCTTTGCCTTCAACAGACGCATTATAAAACACAATCTCTAAGACTACAGCTTACATATCTGAGAAAATGAGAGGAGGTCAAATCAAGGAACCAATAAGATCCGATCTTCTGAAAATATTTGAGGACAATTCAATTTTTCTTTTACAGGACAAGGAACTTCAGTAGGTTGAAACTATAGGAACACGTTGCTTGCATTCAAAACAGTTCTTGTTCATGACTAAAGCGGTAGCCGAAATATAGAGAAAAATTTAACTCGGAACAAAGACGACAGGACCGTGGTACAAGGTAAGTTCTTAATGTTATAGGAGTGGTTCTAAACCTTTTCGATTTATTTTATAACTTATCCTAATAGAATTAACCATTTTTTCCCTTAAAATTTTACCGGAAAAATGTATTTTTCCCATTTCTTTCACCAACTATAATAACCGAATTTTTATATCGGTTGAATATTTTTCATCATTATAAAATTGTTATAAAACTCACCAGGGGTAAAAGTGGGTCTGAAAAAGTAGGGGGACGGTAGGTAGCGGCATGCCGTCACCCTGCCTATCTTTGCCCATTGTAATATTTAGGAACTGGGGGACGCCATACATATTTTTTGTAGGTGGAGAGATGACGTTCTCCCGCGTTCCCCCCTCACTGTTACCAATGAAACACGATATAAATGAAGCAGAAATTTAGGTTTTATTAAGTGGATGATCAAAATAAATATTGAAGGATCAGAAAATACAATTCTCAATTTTTGCATGTTAAATATTTTATCAAAGAATATAAAATTTTGTTCTATCGTGAAAAGCTCCGTTTAAAAAGATACTAATACTAATCAAGAGCACACATGTAGACAAAGATTTTATCCCCCTCCAAACAAATAAAAAGTAAAAGTTAAAGAGAAGTGACAAATCTATGAAATGTCGGATGCCCCTAAATAGTCTATCGCGCCTCAATGGGCCTTGTTTGTTCCAATTCTTCCTTTGGAAAAGAGAACGTCCCTTAGGGGCGTGAGAACTACTACTCTATAGCATTTTTTAGTAAGTATAAATACAGGATTATTCAAAAAGCGCACCGGTCTTATTACATTGTTCCAATTCTCCCTTTGGAAAAGAGAACGTCCCCTATGGGTGAAGAACTACTGCTCTATAGCATATTTAGTAAGTATAAATACAGGGTTATTCAAAAAGCGCGCCGGTTTTATCACATCAAATTATGAACTTAATTTTTTTCAAAACTGACTAACAAAATTCATAAACACGATCATCACACATTCCGATTTCAGGTATGGTGAATGACGTCGGGCATATGACCTCCTCTACTGCGATGCCATGCAATAACTTTGTTCGTGAAATTCCCTATACTGCCTGACAAGTTTCCACTTGAATTTCCTCCTTTAATTCACGGATCGAGCGGGATTTATTGACATACACCAATGATTTAAGAGTACTTCAAAGAAAAAAGTCACAAGAAGTTACGTCGCATGATCTCGGGGGCCATTGTTGGTTAGCATTACGCGAAATGAGGCGATCGGGAAACCGCTCTTGGAGATATTGCATTGTTTCGCGGGCAGCATGGCAGATGACACTATCCTGCTGAAACCACAACTCTTGAATGTCCATTCCATCAAAATGAGGCCACAAAAACTCTCTTATCATCGCACAGTATCTGTTTCCATTAACTGTCACAGCTTGTCCTACCTCATCTTAAAAAAAAAAAAAAAAAAAAAAAAAAAAAAAAAAAAAAAAAGATGCCGCCCGCCCAAAAGCCGCTCCAAACTGACACTCGTGTAAATGCTTTTCCTTTTCTTCAGTTATGCAAGGAGTTTCTGACCCTCAGATACGGCAATTCTGCTTATTCACAAATCCATTTAAGTGGAAATTCGCCTCGTCACTGAAGATGATTTTGTTCGCAAAGTCGTCGTCTTCTCAAAAACCAGTCAACAAAATTTCGCCTCTTCGCGTAATTACCCTCTTTCAGCTGCTGCGCAGGGCCGTGCCGTGGAAAATTAGCGCCCGGGGTGAGAGTATACGACGGCGCCCCCATATATATATTCCAAGTAATTTTTCCTTTCTTTTGCTCCTTTTTCTCCCGATTTTTTCGCCCCCTTACTTCGGCGCCCGGTGCCGTCCCCCCCACGGCACGGCCCTGCTGCTGCGTTAACTAAATTTTGTAAATGTGGTAATGGAGATCATACTGGAGAATTGTCTGTACTGAAGAACGTCCTATGTCTAATTCTTGGGAACGGCAAGGAACCGATTTCATTGGACTAACAGCCACTCTGTCACGAACCACCGCAATATTTTGCTCAGAACGACCACTACGACAATGCCCAGGACTTTCAGTGTTCACTGTTGAACCGGGTTTCAATGAACTTTTTCATAAGTGCGAACTGTTGATTCATTCGTGCCTCATTTCGCCCTACAACCGCGCGAAGGTGTCTAACAGTTGCTGCATAACTTTCTCCGTTCTGGTAAAAAGTTTTCACAATTAGCACACGTTGCGCTGTAGCAAACTGCTCCGTGGTTAGACAGAGACTGAAGAAATGCGAGAAATTCAGACTAAGGTTACTATCTGAATGTTTGTGGGTAGAGCAGCAATACAAAACAATTTCGGCAACCGAGAAACAATAATTTGCGAGACGATCCAAAACCGGTGCGCTGTTTGAATAACCCTTTACCTCATGGAGAAGTTGAACCGTAGTATCTTTTACTATGCTTTTCCTCGTACAGTTTATAAATGGAGCATATAGGACAAGAGCGATACTTATTATCAATTTTCAATGTAGGTACCTTGAACGTATAGTTAATTAAAGCTTATTGAATGCTATTGAATAAGTGAGAAAATGTACGACTGCGCCCAGAATCAACCCAGGTGCCTGGGTTACCGTGCCGGTGCGTTGACCGACTCTCCGCCCTGATTTGCCACATTTTTACACTCTTGTTTCATATAAGTGCTTGGCCACTCGGAGAACATAAGTGTCTATCACAACTCCTGTTGTGGTTGGACAACCAATGTCGGCACTACAGAACATCTCGGACGACTGATTTATATATTACAGTAGCAGAAATGCGCGTTCTTCACACGGGAAGAAAAATGTTTGTGCAAAATCTCTGATAGTAAAAAAATGTGTGAAGTATATAACGACTAGCAATGCGTTCAGCATTAACCCTATCGATTCTCGGGCCAGTAACCTGATCCACCGTTTAGTTTGGGTTGCCTACCTCACAGACGTTATGGTTTACTGTACATATATGTACTGTAAATTTTGACCCCCTCAATCCCTCTTGAATCGAAAATCTAAAAAAAAAAAAAAAAAAAAGCTTCGTACACGATTAGACTGGTGACGATACGTGTCTACAAAATTTGGTGGCTGTAGGCGATTCCTTTCTATGAGAATATACGATACAAAGACACGTATTATTTTATCTAATAGTATTATATGATAAAAGGAGGAAATACTCGATTTTTCTTACATCAGTTCCTCTTCAGCTACGAAACCAATTATATTTGTCCGAAGTTACTACTAAGTTCTCAGATTGTCACGTCGGTGAAATAACTGGCGTACAAAAAATAATTTAATTTTCATTTAGTCTGTACGAAGTGTGTACTCTATAAATAACTTTTATTTGTTAATGCTACTTTTTTTTTTCTTGCATAGTGGTTGAAGATAACACAATCATATTTCGCGCATCCTTATATATTCTGATTTAATCGTTTATTTACGGATGGTTTCGTACTTATACGCACACCAAGCGAGCTTTCTCCTCTGCGTACGGTATTGAATGAACACCGTGAAGCTATTTGAAGCTATACGTAGGTTTGCAACCTTTTGGTAAGTTATTGAGCGTATTCCTCGGACCCAATTTTTTTATTTTTTTTTTACATAAAACAATTTATTAAGAATAGTACATAGAAATACATATATTCATGAATGAAAAATTTAAACCAAAACCAGAAAACTCGTAGCATCAGCTTCTTAGCGGTTAGTTAAACAGAAGTTACGAACCATTAAACCAGGCAAAAATGAACATCATGACGGTGATTTCAGTGCTACCAATACGAGAAATGTTACCAATATCTTGATAGTCATAGACACACGTCCTGGGTCGAAAATAAAGAAATATCATTTGCATATTTTGTAAATATTATAGATAATTGACGTAATTAGGGTCTCTCGACGCTGAACATTTTCTTTATATTCGGAATGGCTGCCTAATTAGAGACAGATGGCAACCATAGCTATAATGAACACGTGTATGACGCAAATACGCTATTTGATCATGTTTGTCGTTCCATTGTTGTTATATTAAATGAAGGTCTGAGTGGAAAATAGGCGTATGCCACAAAATGCATTTTCTCAGAAATAATTTTCCCAGTAGAGCTGACGATTCGAATTGTTCTCATTTGGTTGTATTTCAAAATGAACCTCACGTTTTACGAGAGTGATTCAGAAAGTAATGCCTCCAAGGTGTGATATCTTTAGTTGTTTTTGACAGATAGCACCGATACATTTATCAGTGGAAAGCTTGCAATTTTCAGCTACAAATGATATTACCATTTTTCAACATAATCCCCAATACGGGCGCGGAACAAGGGTTTTCATACTGTCGGCGAAGAATTGTTGTGGCTGCTGGCAACACCATTATCGAACTGCTGCCTCCGCCTCTGCGTCACAACTGTAGCGTTAGCCTTTAAGGTGATCTTTAAGTTTGGGGAAGAGCCAAAAGTCGCAGGGCGCAAGATCCTGATTATAGGTAGGATGAAGCAGAATATCAACAACACTTTGCCAGCAAATGGGACAACTTCGAATTTTTTGGCTGTGGAGAGGACGTGTGGCGGTATTCCATCGACTGACGCTTCGTTTCCGGGTCGTAATGGTGTATCTACTACTTGTTGCCGGAGATGAGTGTTCCCGGATGCACAACCTTCCGCAGTCAGAAATTCAATGACAGTTTTCTGTTTCAACCAGATGTCACCACTGGATGCTATGGACTGCTCCATTACTCTGGAATGAGAAGAGATAGGAAGGTGAAACAAGTGACATTTTATAGCTTAAATATCTGTGCATTAATAAACAGTTCAGAGTGTTTGCAATACTATTGATCAAGTAGTGGGCTTGAAGGCATTTCTTTCAGAATCGCCCTCGTAGTATAGACGCAAGTAGTCAGAAGGTGCCAGTTGGACTCAAAATTAAGTCTTCCAAAATTGTGACATACGTCTATACGTCTTTCTTACTGAATCGCTCAAACAGTCAAAAAAAAAAAAAAAAAGTACATCACTATTTATAATAATGTTTATTTCTAATTGCAGGTCTTGAGAAAATATTAACGTAGGCTGCAGAGTATTGTTCCGTACAATAAAGTTTATTTCGCCGAAGATAGTGATCATGAATTCTCTAGATGGAATGTTTGCTCCACCCAGTAAGTTCTTGTTTTACTAAAACTTCCTGTAGTAATTATACTTGGTCAAGGGAGCGGGATATCAGTTCACCATTTTCCTCAGAAATCCCGTCTGTCATTTGATTTTCAGCATCTGTTTGACTTCACGTAATGTATATTCAGTGGATGAGTCACGTAATTTCGTTCATATGTACAAAGCAGAACTTACCCTGCACCCGCTGATACTGTGTTTCATTTTTAAATTATATCTTCGATATTTCATCCCTCTTGGGGTCTTTGGTGACGATCAGTCCATACGTAAACAGATTTCTTTGTTGATTTTTGTCCTGGAGGAAAAAAAAAATAAAAGTAATAATATATGTTTTAACACTTGAAGGTTGGAATCATGTCCGTTCATTTGTAAGAAATTAAGATAACCTCAATATTATGATCTGTTCTTATTGCGTAACGAAAGTCACTGCACACTGCTGTACTTATATAACTAATTAACTCAGGAATGCGTTTAAATATTTATTAATGCCGAAATTCTCAATGGAAATCCCCACCTTCGTCAGCACCTTATTTTTTAATAATGCTGTTTTAATAACATCTCATGGCTTTCGTTATATAATAATAATAATAATAATAATAATAATAATAAACACAATGCGATGTGGTTAAACTAACTTGGAACATTTTGAAAACAAAATGCGTAAAACGTACCGTATGGATAGTCTGTAACAAATATAGTAGTTCAAATACAGTAATGTTTTTGTTTGCTTCAACTCTATTATGATTATTTTTTATTTTGTTTTACTTCTATTATTATTTCTTTTACCAATAAGGTTATGCTTGTCGGTATTATTTTGAGAAGACTGAAAATAATAATAAATAAATAAAACATTATTCACGAATACTGTGTAATAACTGTAATGGCCCAGCGTACCGTGATCGCTAACGCTCTCATCTTTGGTGCGAGCGGCCCTGGGTTCGATTTCCGGTGGGGACACTTGGTCTAAAAAGCCATCCTGAGCCTTTAGCCAGCCATCCTGAGTTAGATTTTCGTGGGTTTTCTCATTCCCACCAGGCAAATGCCGGGATGGTACCTAACATACAGGTCCCAGACCAGTTCCTTCCTTTTCCTCGGATAGTGTGATCGAGGAGAAACGTTATCCATTATTTAAACAGGATGTTTGCCAAGACAAAGAATCTGTCCGCACAATGGAAAATGAAATGAAATTTTTTAGTTTTACGTCCTACGGTTATACCGGTTAGGCTAAAGGAGACGGTGATGATGAGAGATGAATGAAATGGTGGAATGAAGAAAGTGGGAGGAAACGGGAGAACCCCGAGAAAACCCACGCACACGGTGTTTGTCCACCACAAAGTTCACTTGGCGGGAGCAGGGTTTGAACCCGGAACCCCAAGCACCAGAGGTGAACGCTCTACCAATGAGCCACCGCGGCCCTCCGCACAATGGAGATATCTGTTATTCCGTTTGACTGTGTTATTCCGTGAGGAGAGGTTTGACTCTAGTGAACTTTTTCAAAGATAGAACTCTAAACAATTATTTGTTGAAATATTATTATCAGCTCTTAATTTATTTCGAAGTTAATCTCGTTTTCTCTTGCCTTGTGAAGTTATTTATAAATAATTCCTAATTCATTTTAGAGGAAATTTTGATGTATGAATCACATCAATACTCATCCAGTGTTACCTCTGGTGCATGGGATGCTTTGTTCGATCCCAGCTCGCGCCAAGTGAACTTTGTGGTGGACAAATACCGTGTGCGTGGGTTTTCTTGGGGTTCGGTTCTCCCGTTTCCTCCCACTTTCTTCATTCCACCATTTCATTCATTTCTCGTCATCACCGTCTCCTTTAGCCTAGCCTGCATAACCGAGGTACGTAAAACTTAAAGATTTCATCCAGTGTTTGTACAGATTCGGTTAATTTTTTCTGTAAAGTACAGTATTTATAATTTTGAATGTTTTTGATCATTTAAGCTGTTAAATTATTAGATATTCAAATTGTTTACAATGAAATGTGAATTCTTTTTAGAGAAGCCTACAAAAAACTTTATCCAGGAGAATATGAACCGAATCCGTGAGATGCAGGCTATGAAGAGGGCGTCCAAAGAACAAGCAGCGAATAAACCTTTGCCGCCGAAGCCTGATAAGTATACGAATGTTCCTTCCAAACTTATGGACTTCTGCTCGAAATTAAGTATTCCACCGAGGGCAGAGAATGCTGGGAAGGTCACTGCAGCACGTCCCATAAAGGCAAGCAGTGTTGGAAGGATGGAGAGCAACCCGAGGGTAAGTACACCTGTGTCCTTATATCCATCCTACCTTGTGTCCATCTTGTGTGTAAATGCCACTGAAGAAGTAGTTGAGATTTCAGGGTGTCTATCGGTCACGAAAGTCATGAAACAGTCACGAAATCAGAAAATGGTCATGAAAGTCAAGAAAAAGTCACGAATTTTAGCTTTTGGGTCACGATTTTTCTACAAATACAGGGTGTCCGAGAAGTCCTTTCCTGATTACAGAAATTGATAACTCAGGCTAGAAATAAGATAGAAATATGAAACTGGTGTTGAATTGTTTACAAACTACAAAAGTTTTGGTCACATCAGTACACTTCCACATGAGCACCCTTGGTAGCACGTAGCACATCTAGGCGATATTCAATTTCCATCCACACATTAGCCAACATCACTGGAGCGATCGATGCAACGACTGTGGTTATTCGTTGCTGCAGGGTTTCAAGATCTGGTACACGTGTTCGGTAGACCTCATCCTTGTTGTCTGGAACTGTCTCTGCACCGTGGTTGGTGATCATGTCTCATGGTACCAGAGAACACACTGTGCCTTCTCCTGGTTGGTTGGCATGGCTTCTTGGGCTTCTTACTTACGTCCTACAAACCTAAAACAAACAAAATTGAGACTTGGTAAAACAGAACAGAACAAACCTAACACAGACAAAAACTTTTATAGTTTGTAAACAATTCAACACCAGTTTCATATTTCTGTCTTATTTCTAGCCTGAGTTATCAATTTCTGTAATCAGGGAAGGACTTCTCGGACACCCTGTATAAGTACAGACTGGAAAATTTTATTCTATAAAACGTCAAAATTCAGCACAAAAGTGCCTATGGTCGGCTTTAGACGCTACCAAATCGCAAGCAAAGCACACCTCTATCGCATGTGTAGGGGGCGCGGTGGCTCAGTGGTAGAGCGTTCACCTTCGGTGCTTGGGGTCCCTGGTTCGATCCCAGCTCGCGCCGTGTGGACTTTGTGATGGACAAACACCGTGCTCGTGGGTTTTCTCGGGGCTCTCCCGTTTCCTCCCACTTTCTTCACTCCACCATTTCATTCATTTCTCATAATCATCGTCTCCTTTAGCCTAACCGCCATAACTGTGGGACGTTAAACTTAAAGATTTCATTTCATTTCATTTTTTCTATCGCATGCGTGAAAATTCGGTCTAATTCGCACCCAAATTCACTCTTGTGAATGTTACTAAATTTTATGGTTTGGTAAATAAAAGGTCACGAAATTTAATTTTGGAATTTTAGTGGACACCCTGGATATTAAAAAGTACGCTCGACTACACTAAACATTTCGCTCCCATTTCTCATTAAATGAAGTCATGCTGCAATTATTATTGAAATATTTATGAAATAACAAAATTACAATTCGCGTTTTCGAAATACTTAGAAGAAAAGAACCCAAGAATAAACTACCCTTTGTATTTTTTTACAGGTGAAATGACGTACAGTGGAATCTTAACAGCTTCGATAATCTCTTGAGGAACTGAAACAGCTGATCTCTGGCCGCTCACCAGCTGTTATTTGCTTGCAGGAAACTCGTTTTCAGCTTCCTCATTAATCTATTTTATCTCGTTACACGATTTACAAATATGACAAACATACAAATGATCACACTGCAGACGGCGTAGCCATTGCTGTGCTCTGTGACTTTCGTTCTTCATCTGTTAACTTAAACTCCAGGTTGCAAGAAAGAGTTCGTCGCTGAGAGTGAAATGACCATACTTAATAATGGCAGTACTTTTCTACTGGATCTGGTAACTACTCATGCATTGACCCCTCCCTCTGTAATGTTTCTCTTGCGGCTTCCTTCACATGAAAAGTACATCCTGATCTCCGTGATAGTACCGGTGATCATTTTCCAGTGATCACTATTCTTCTCCCTATTAGTAATTCATCCCATCGTCGACGCTTCAACATCAAGTGTACTAATTGGCCAGCATTTCGCGAGCCCAGTGAGTTTCATTCTCCTGAAGACTTATTCGTATGTAGCTGTAGACCTACTTGAGCAGATGCTGTCCATAGTTCCTTACCAGAGGCGGATTACTTGCTGGTCTGTAGAAATCTGTCGGCATGCCGACGTCCTTTTGCCACTTTTAATCGGCATCCCACTGCCAACAATTTTCAATAATTTCTCATTCTTCGTACCTGCACTAGGTACCTAATAAAATCTTGGAAGCCAAAAATTGGAAAGATTACGTAAGTATTTCAATAGTCTAACCCCTATGATTACCGGGGGGGGGGGGGGGGGCTCAGTGGTAGAGCGTTCACCTCCGGTGCTTGGGGTCCCTGATTCGATCCCAGCTTGCGCCGTGTGGACTTTGTGGTGGACAAACACCGTGCTCGTGGGTTTTCTCGGGGTTCTCCCGTTTCCTCCCACTTTCTTCATTCCACCATTTCACTCATCTCTCATTATCACCGTCTCCTTTAGCCTAATCGGCATAACCGTGGGACGTAAAACTTAAAGATTTCATTTTCCCTATGATTACTATTTAGCGTCGAGTTCGCTCTATAAATGGCCACTGTTATTCTTGTAGGATGCCCACTCTATCAATAAACGGGGTTCTGGAGACTAACTCCACAGAGATATCCAACATATAAGGCCGACACTTTTCTTTTGTCTCTAACTCCGCAAACTATTCAGTCGAGTTTAATCGCTTTCACACTCATACCAAGAAGAGCCATTTAAATTTCCGTAGCACAAATACTGAAGTTTATAATGTTCCTTCAAGATTTACGAATTCACTGCGCCGTACGTGAGTCGTCCAACACTATTACAGAGATTGAGCGTATATTTTGTAATATGTTGCGGAGTACCTCGAGCGATTCACAGCTTGCATTATTACAGGTGTTTAATCGCATCTAGTTGGAGAAGACGTTCCCGCGTCAAAGGCATGAGGCTCTGGTGTTTCCTATTTTGAAACCAGAGAAAAACACAACAACAGTCACGAGCTACAGACCCATTGTTTTTACGATCTGTATCTGTGTGCGCAAATGGTACGCAAGAGTCTCGTTTGGTGTGTAGAGTCATACTTTCTTTTGAACAAGTTTCATTTTAGCTTTCAAGCCTTCTGATCTATTACATACATTCTTTCTAACCTCTATAGCCGGATTCAAGAAACTTTCTTTAATCGTCAGCACTTTGTTGCTATATTTTTTGATTTGAAAAAGGTTTGACGCTACGGAATTTTGAACAATCACACGACTGTGGTCTTCGTGGCCACATGGAAACATTTATAAACAACTTCCTGGATGAACGTTATTTCAAGAATTTTGTAAGCGCTAGTCTTTCAGGGAGATTTCCGCAATAAAGCGGTGTCTCCCAAGGATATGTATGTTCTCAATGCCACTCTGTCCACTGTTACCATCAACAGTGTTCTATCTCAGATTCAAACTCCTGTGTCTGGCCTACTCTATGTTAACGATCAAGGCACTTACTGTCGTTCCAGGTACCTACGCGGTATTACTCGACAGCTGTAACTTATTTTAAATTGTTTTGTTCACTGGTCGAATAAGACCAAAAAAAAAAAAAAAAAAAACCCCTCAGCGCGTGCACTTTTATTACCAACGAACTTGATTGTTAATCTGGACTTTTATATCAGTGGCACTCACCTCTCATTTGTTGACAGGGTTTGATTTTTGATCGTTGCTTAAGGTCGACACTACACACACTGAATCTTAAGTACCCTTGTCTTCGAGTTATGAAGTTACTTCGAGTGCTTGGGTACTAATTGTGTTACATTGCGATTATATCATAGCCTAATTCGTTCCTACGTAGACTACGGTTGTATTGTTTATTCGCTTGCTCGTTCCACTCTGCTGAAACAATTTGACAATGTTCATAACCTGGGCATTCGGCTAACTACTGATGCTTTCCGTACTTAGTCTTTAATAGAATCAAATGAGGGGGTGGCTCAGTGGTAGAGCGCTTACTTTTGGTACGTAGAATCCTTGATTCGAATTCCGTTTCTAAAGAGAGGAAATTTTTGTAATACGTACTTTAATTTCCCATTTTCTATCCGTAAAGTAGCGAAAGTGAGGAAAGGCTTTAACTGTTTAAATGACTTTTTGAACACAGCATTTGAATTGATCTGGGATTTTATCATTACGTTTTAATTAGGATACATCTAAGGAAAAAGGGGTTTAAAATTTTCGCAAAGTATAACTGCATCAACGCTTCAAGTGAATTTTCGAATATGCTTAACTCTTGGGTCGAGTTTATTTTATTGTCATCATCTCCTTTACAGGACTGAACTAGGGGACGTAAATCTCAAAAATATAATATATATACAGAACTTTCTGATGAATTTTACATTATGAGAGGGATATGGAGAGAATCTATTAAAAGAGGAGGAAACCTCTTAGAAATAACAATAAAGATTGAAATCATCAAAAAATGTTGTTTTTACAGTTTTACTTAGAAGTTAAGGGATGCCGTAGGGAAAGGGTAATTAATCTCACTTTTGCACAAGCACCTGTCGGACGTCATCCAGAGTCCTGGGTGGTGAATTTCAAGTTTTAATCCAACATCTAAGGACGACCAAGACATGTTCAATTGGATTAAGACCCGGGGAGCGTGATGACCACTCTATGCATGTGTTCCCTGAATTCTTTCACCACCATACTTTGTATGGGTGGGTATTATCACTCATTAGACGAAACCTACAGCCATATGCACCAGGGAAGAGTCGTGCGTATCGTTGCAGGAAAAAAGTCTGAATAGACCGCATTCGTAATACTATCCTGAAGGATACATGCGAGGTGTCCGTGTCCCTAACATGATGCCACCCCACATCAAACCTTGGTGTTCTCATGACGATTTCATTTTACCAAATTGGTAGGCTCATAGGTTGTCCCTGGTCCCCGCTAGATGTCAAGACGTCAGAAATCACTTTTCAAAACAACGAGGACTCATTTGTGAAGAGTATTTGATTTCACAGTTCTTGGGTCCACTCACGGTAGGTTAGAAACCATGTTAGGAGGTCCTGGTGGTGTCGTGTTGCCTTAAGGGATACCTCTGTACCATGGATACATAGTTTGTTGGCATTGTATTGATTAATTACACTCGTGGAGGGCACTTTCGTCACTCGCATCGTTACCACTTACGTTATTTGTATGAGAGAGACGTGGTATTTCCTGGTATCCACAAAATTATACTTTTTACCTTGGTGTCACTTGGTTTCAAAGAAAAAAACAAAACTCTCTTAAATTTTAGTTATGATTTAGTATTCAGATTTTTTAAAGAAATTTTTTCTCTTAAAAAAATATTTTTTGTTGTTAAAACATAAAAAGAGGCCTCTAAAACATATGAATCACCACGAAATAAGTAGCAAATTTTACGTTTTGAATGACAGGAATAAGAAGTTAAGATAATCTGAACATGTCAGTATTTTAATCACAACTTAAAGGAAATCTCCCTGCAAGTAGATTCAAAACTTCGATCCATTCGATACAAATGTAATCGAATGTTGAATATGTAAGAAAGTGTGCTTTAAGCACCCTATTGCTAATGGTGTTTATTTTACTTACAGTTCGTAAGACAGGAACAGGGTGATAATGGATCACTGACGAGGCATGTTAATAAATCAACTTTTGTCTCCAAAAGTGACTCGACTTCTGATTTATCGAATACTGCGAAGCTGACGAGGGCTAAGTCGAAAACACAGGGCAAGCAGTTGGATAGACCAAGCGACTTTCGATCGGTTCGCAACCTTGTGCATCGAGGGGAGAGTGACAACATCAAAACGCTGGTAGAGACTCACTCAACTCAAACAGAGACGACGAAGACGAAGGCTACTAATCAACCTCACCCCCTTGCCAACCGGCAAAGCGCATCCACAGGGTCTTTCTCTGGTAGTGCCAACGGCGAAGAAGTCTTCGAAGAAACGACGGACATTGAGACGAAGAACCATGAGGAACGGCAAAAGTGTACGGACGATAATGCAGTTGTTTACCCAGCAAACTCTCCTCGTCATACGGTGAAAAAGCCTGCTGTAAAGACGTTTCGATGTGGAAAAAATAAAGTACAAGTAAAGCCTACTTTCCACACTGGTGGTCCTTGTAGAAGTAGAGAAGACGAAAAGGGAGACGCTGATAAGTTCTCTGGTGTGAATCGACAGGTACGTAAGGCACCTATACTTACCTACCATAGCGTAAAAATTTTTAGCCCTCTCATATCGTTTATTATGTCAATAACTTCTGCTAAGACTGGCAAATGTGAGCGTAACAAAACAAAGATTCCCTTTAAGCTTCCATTTAATAAAATGGGATCACGGGAAAATTGACCTCAATGATGGGATGTAAATTAGCTTATATCACACATTATTGATGATAGGTTATTATTATTATTATTATTATTATTATTATTATTATTATTATTATTATTATTATTATTATTATTATTATTATTGTGTAACAATTAAATAAATTACTGTTTAGTTTTTGTAATTGCAGATATAATAACCAGGGTGCCGACACTGGAAAATCGAAAAATGTCAGTGAATTTGAAAAAATCTGAAAAAGTTAGGGAATTTCGATTTGCTAAGAAAGAGATTTATAAAATGAAAATGTTAAAACGATTTTAGATGTGGTGTGCTTGTTTTATAATCGACAACTTCAAATTTACAGAGTTTCTTCGTGGTTAAGTGGTTAGCATATGCGCCTATGGCGTGAGAAACCCAGGTTCGATTCCCGACAGGAGCTCTATGTTTCGGATTCTACATGAATCAGTAGGTCGACATCTTATGTAGGCTTGCTGCTGAAGGAACATTAAACTCAAAATCAGCTCATTCAACTTCACAATCTTATCTTTGACTGCTAACACCAGGAAATGTGTCATTGGACGTTCGTAAGCGATTTATTAAGACCCTGGTATGGAGCGTGGCGCTTTACGGATCAGAGACGTGGACATTGAGGAAAGCTGAAATGCCCAAGCTGGAAGTATTTGAAGTGCAGTGTTGGCGCAGAATGCTGCGCATATCATGGACCAAAAGGAAAAGGAATGAAGACGTTCTGAAGGAAGCTAATGAAGGACGACAGATCATGAAGATAATAAGAAAAAGAAGAAACAGCATACTTGGCCATCTTATTCGCACTCCGATTGGATCACCGTGCTGATAGAGGGAAAGGAAGAAAGAAAACAAGGAAAAGGAAAAACCAAGGATAGAGTATCTAGATGCAGTTACGAAGAAGAGACTTTATCAAAGTATAAATCAGCTTTCCCAAGGGAGAGAAAAGTTTTAAAATTTCTATGTCGCCCGCCAACGTATGGTTGAGGAGAGAAATAATATTTTTTTCTTTTCTGCTAACAATGTGTATCAAACTTACGTTTTGTAGCTGTGCGCATTAGCTTTTACTTTTCGCTTGTGCAGTGGACTATCATATTGGTGAATCAATGATGCAATGGTAAATTCGTTTTCGTGCTTATATTGCCTAACCTAACCTAACCGAAGTGAACTTTCTACTTCGTGCTTATATTGCAATATTTATTGGCGCCGTGGTGGCTCAGTGGTTGAGCGTTCACCTCTGGTGTATGGAGTCCTAGCTCTATCCCAGCTCGCGGCAAGTGAAATTTTTGGTGGACAAACACCGTGTGCGTGGGTTTCCTCGCCCCCTAACCGCTACGTTTACTCGGTCTACGGCCTCGCACCTCTTAAATCCACTATTGTACCAAATGTAAACTTTCTTTTCCTATTTCAACTGTCTAAAAGATAAAGATTTTACATCCCAAGAAAACGCCTATTTAAATAACATGGGAATTTCTTCATCCCCCTTTAGACCTCTTGAAAACTAAAAATATTAACTTTTGGCAGTTTTTCTGTGGGTTAGTCCCGAAAGGCTACAATCATGCGAAATTTCATCATTCTAATCCCGCCGGAAGTGCCTAAACATTTTGGGGTGTAGAAGATGTCTCATATAAATAACATGGGAAAGAGTTTTCAGTTCCCCATAAAACCACTCTACAGTTGGAAATTTTTATTTTTGGCGATTTGCTTAGTTAACGCTAATGAAAACGTATAAGCATACTGATTTTGAAGTTTTTATTCCAATTCCAAGTATTTAAAATATGAGATTATATGCCCCCCCCCCCCCAAAAAAAAAAAGAAAGTAAAAAGGCCCATTTAAATAACATGGAGAATTTCTTCATCGCTCTTCATATAAATATTCAGTTTTGGCAATTTTCCTGTGGGTTAGTCTCGGAAAGCTACAATCATGGCAAATTTCAACTTTCCACGTCAACCGCAAGTACCCCTTTATTTTATGTCAGTTCATGTAGTTTTATATATAGTTAGAATAGTTACAGAAGTTTCCTATTTACATTTTCCATACAAAATTTTAATGAATTGCTCCATAAATCTGTGAAGCAATGTTTAGATGCAGATACTGTAATACTGCAGCTATTATTTATAATAATTTTATGGAAAAAAAAACTGATAAGATTTGATAATATTATTCGTACTTCGATCTGTATTCACGATAGCATTGCTATTCGGAATGAAGCTTCAAAGTTCAACGCTGAGTAGTACAATTTTCTCCCTACAAAATTTCCTTGTAGGGTGAATAACAGCGTTGACAGTGGAAGGAAGTTAGCACATATGTGTAAGTTTTTTGCTTCTAATTGATAAAATGTCGTTTACAGAATACGCTTTTTTTTTTTTTAAATTAATCAATTAATTTATTTATTATTTCACATAGTGGTGCATGAGCTCTTCCTCTCTTTAATCATTCTTTGAGTCAAATTTTTGAATACTTTTTCAGTGTTAATTCGAAATGTTTTAGATTTTATAAAACAACATTTTTAGACAAGAAGTATAAAAAATATTTTCTAATTGGATTGCAGCTTTTAGGAAGGGAAGCAGAAATAACTTTTCTGTGAATTGGAGATCATATGGCTATGGCCGTGACAACTCTCCAAAAATTCGTAACAAAGACTGGATTTCCGTATTAGCAATTCACAGTGAAATGAAAAATAAGAAAGAGGGACGGTTAGAATTTGTGATTCAAATCAGGGGCGGATCCAGAGGGGGGCGATCGGGGCGATCGCCCCCCCCCCCACAAGAGGAAACTTTCTTATTTTATATATAAATAAACCCATCCATAACAAGTTTGGAGCTCTTAAAAGTAGCAGTATTACCGCCGACCGCCCCCCCCCCAGAAGTCCGTCCTGGATCCGCCCCTGATTCAAATGATCGTAAAGTAACATTCATTTGTTTCCAGTATTCTGTGAAAGTAACAAAGTTTCATGATATGCAATTTCTGTTTTAGTGTTGACATCTTCAAACATTTACTGTGGAAAAAATCGCAAATGGAATCTCTGTCATGTTCATATGTTGTTCTACATTTTTTTTTTTTTTTCTCTCGCCAAAAATACTTGGGTTTTGGAAGTAGAGAACTAGTTTAATTTCTGGGTTGGGAAATATTACAACTAGAAGTTTTCAAATAACTATCAGATTTCAAAATACTTCCCATCATGATCTGTGAAACTTTGCATCCTTTGACACTGTTACCGACCTTTGACCTATAATCTAAGGAAAACTATATATGAATTTATAGACAACGCATTTATCACAGAAGACTGTGAAATGTTTAAATGTCTATGTCAGTGATCTGGAAATACGGGCTTAAAATCCTACGCTTTTTTCTTTCATTTATTTCATTTCGATGTGGATTTGTTTGTTTCTGTATTTCTGCGTCAATTTGATAATAATTATCCCCAGTTTAAATACTTAGAGTATACCTTGCAGAATTTTAATCTCTGCAGTCTTCTATCAGGAAAGAAATTAGAACTTTTTCTTTGTTTCAGGCTCATATCAAAGCTCAGTACCAGCAAGAATCACAAAATGATCTAGCCAATTACAAGAGAGGAGAAGTCCCGAAGTAAGTATTCTTTATTTCCTTATAAATACAATAAAATTCGTTAAATTGTGCACTTGCTTAGTTTGGAATCACACTCAATAAAACTACATAGACATATCTATATGCCATTACTCAGTTTATGGCTGTGTGTACGACACGATGAGGGCGCCCAAGAGTTAAAAACTATGACGGCAGACGATCTTGTTGAAAGTGTGAGGTATGTGGTTTCTGAAAGGCGTAGATTACGATTTCTGAACTGTCTGCTGAATTTCCTGAAATTTCAAGATCAGCTCCTGGAAAAATCCAAATACATCATGTAGTTCACACTTGGCGGGCGCTTTGATTGTACTCGATAATCCTTACTCATTCGATAATGAATACTGTTATATTATGCCCTTCCCCCTGGAGATATCGAATTACATTACGTAATTCATACTTTGGCGGTGCACGCGATATGTTTTAAAGCTCGCTGCTTCAGAGTGATTGAATGGCAAAATTTGTCTATCGGATGGGGAGGGAGTAAATCCAACGTACAGCTTTGTCTTCAGTGTTAATAAAACAAAACTGATAAAAGCACCAAATATATAATTAATAATACTTATGTAACCGTTTCGGCAATATAACATCGCCTTCATCAGACACTTTATGAAAGATCAGTCCAAGAATAACAACTTAAGCATCCACAGAAAGTGAAAGGAGGACACGATCATACTTCTAGAGCCAATCAAGTTTTCCCTTTACTTTTTACATCCATCTGTACAAAACGTAAAATTTTAATTACGTTCAAACTGTAAATATTTTCCATCTGTAATGTTGTTTACTGTTTTAGTTCTTTCCTTTTCTATTTTGTTCTGCACTCCATTCCACAACTCATTAATCGTAAGCCCGGTCGTCTAATTCATCAATACATCCTTTCCACATTTCTTGATTCATTGAGCTTCTTTCCACTCTTTATCATATCTGTCTTTTCCCTCGTCAGTCCTTGGATTCTTTTTCAATTTATTTCATGTTCTGTTTCTTTAATATGCTTATATACTGCATTATTCTCTCTTCTTACTCTGACGTTGTCTTTATGTTCCCTTATTCTTTCTTCCAATCTTTCCTGTTTATCCTGTATTTCATATTACACTGTTCATAACTGATTCGACATACTACTCCTTCCTCTTCTGCCTTTATCTCTTTCTCTTTCCTCTTTCTTTTCTTTCTTACAAAGTCTAAAATCCTTCTCTCTCTTTTTCTATACAATATTTGCACGAATATAGGCCGCACCTAAACTTTTGACACGAGATATAGAAGAAAGTATATCTCAGATATAGGCCTCAGCACTAAATTTACGAGAAAATTCAATTAGACAGTACTTTCAGATGTATCTCTCTTCCTCCGCTTTTTCAATTCCCGCATAACTAAGGGTGACTCATGAAGATGACTCTAAGCAGCATTCTGGATCGTCTAGAAAGGGTGAAGAATTAGACGCTGGTGATGCTGAGATGGTGGGAAGTGATTGTGCTTGAT
Source organism: Thermobia domestica (assembly GCF_964235325.1). NCBI lineage: Eukaryota > Metazoa > Arthropoda > Insecta > Zygentoma > Lepismatidae > Thermobia > Thermobia domestica. The sequence goes on from NC_137458.1 coordinate 319,300,426, forward strand.
TTGGGTAGGTACTAACAAGTTGACACAATTTTGTGAAACAAAATTGCATTTCATTTTTTTTAACAGTTACTGTAAATAAATATTCCGTGTATATTGTATATACTCTATAATAAAGGTACACATATTCCTGTTAAAGAAATAATTAAGTATACAAGTGTTTTTTGTGCCAGTGTAGGGTGTTACCGGTACCCAATGAAGGTGGCAATTTTTGCGAACAAGATACGTTTTCTGCTATTTTCTTCTTAAGTCTTTGATAATTTACAAAAGTAACTGCAGTAACTTGTAATGGTATTCATTTCAACCCACAATATACGTGTACATGTCATTTTGAAATTGACGATTTATGATCTGAGGGAGAAAATCTCGATTATAGGCCGCACCATGATTTTTCAAGCCAAAATTTAGGAAAAAGTGCAGCCTATGTATGTGCAAATACGGTGTTTTGACTCCTGCTTTTCTCAGCTACGTCTTTTAGTCATTCCTGTCTCTTCTCCCTTCCCTCAAATCTTCTCTTCTGTACCCTTTGCTATTAGTAATTGATGTATTTATATCTCCTTTATCCTTCTTCTGTCGTCACTACCTATGATTTCTATCCTTTGCATGTTTCTTATAAAGTTCCTCGTGGTCCCTACATCTACGTCACTCCTCTTATGGCAGTATATCCCCATAGAGCATTCTTTCCGGTACCACCTTGTCCAGAATTTTCCACCGACTTTCTCTGTCGTCATATCCGTATAGTTTATCTTATTCTCCTCTTCCACTTCCATTTCTACCTTAATTCTTTTTTCTTCATCCTGAATTCTTGTAACAAATTTCACCGTTTGCCTCCTAATCCGTTTCCATATTCCCAGACAATCGTCAACATGTCTTCAAAACATTATAAAATTCTGATTTTCTTTCACTTTGTTCCCACTTGTTCATTAGAATTTCCGTGAATACCGGACTCAGTCTCGATCCTATGCTTAGCCCCTTTTTTTTAAATCTTCACCACTTATTCATTTATGGTACACCACTGTTCTCCCAAATCAATCTTAGAGCTTCTATCACTTTCTTCTTTTCCACTTGAGGACCACGATGGGTTAGTGGCAGCATTCACCTCTGGTTCATGGGGTTCTTGGTTCGATCCCAGCTCGCGCCAAATAAACTTGTGGTGGACAAACACCGTGTGCGTGCGTTTTCTGGGGTTCTTCCGTTTTCTTTCACTTACTTCATGCAACAATTTCATTTATTTCTCATCATCACCGTCGTCTTTAGCCTAGATGGTATTATTGTGGGACGTAAAACTTAAAGATTTCGTTTCAAATAATGGAATCATGCTACTCTTTCATTTTTTTCCTTTCTCCACTTTCTTCTGCTATTATCTTGCATTTCTTCTGCTACTGTCTTTATGATGTACTCTCTCTTAATGCTAGGGTACATTGCTTGAATAGTACAAAACTGTTTTTTTTTTCTTTCTTTTCTTTCTTGTCACCTATTTGCTTTAACATACTCTTCCCTCATCTGTGTTTTCCATTGCTCTACTTTCTTGTCCTTCTCTTATTTCTTCTGCAATATTCTTTATCTCTTCTTCTGACTGCTTAAAAATATTCTTCCTACATTCCATCACAAGTCTCAGTTTAATTTCCTTTTTATGTATTTTGGGAAATATTTTCATATTTGGTATTCTGCCTGTCTTATTCATTAATTTCTAGAATCTTTTCTTCTCTCCATTCTGTACTATTCTCTTTCTTACATCTTTCACGTTCTTATCCCCTATTACTTTATATATTTCATGGCAGAGTTCCTCAAGTTTCTCCTTGTACCATCTTACATTGTCAAAACTGTTACACAAGTATTCTTGATATATATTTGTTTCTTTGGTCACTTTTGTTTTATTAACACTGTGAATATTTGCAAAGCTATAACGAGCAGGATACAAGCTTTGTCTTATCTTCGTTTCGTCATCTCAGATTCATCTCTTCTGGTACGTTAACGGAGTTTTTTTTTTTTTTTTTTTTTTTTTTTAAATAGCCCTCGTACGTACGATGGGGTATCGTACAGTTTTAATTATCATAGTAAAAAAATCAGGATACAGGGATTGTTGTGATTTGTAGTTCTCAACCCATTTCTGTGTAGTCACTACCCAAATCTACACATATCTCTCAGCGTTCCTTCACGTTACAAACACCATCATTGTAGAAGTCTGCACATTGTGCTTTAAGCCACTCTTCTACTTCATGAATGACGTCATCTGTGTTGTCAAAATGGCGACCACGCAACGGATTCTTCATTTGGGGAAACAAGAAAAGTCGCTGAGTGCGAGGTCGGGAGAATAAGGCGGATGCTGCAATACCTGGAAGCCACATGCCACAGCAACTTGAGATCAATGAGATTCCCGCAGCAGACTAGAGGCTATGAGGTTGGGTTCGTCCTAGAACTCCATGCAAGCTAGAGGAGGGGAGACCAATCGCAAACTGGTTCCTGTCCGTACAATCTTCTTCCATATATAGGCGCTCCGGGCGGCAGTGGCGCTGCTGCGCCCATGTCATCATGTGACTTATAGGTGTTGCTGGTAGTCCACCGTGTGCTTCTTTTACAGGAGGTATAGTACTCCATCGTAAATACATGTCATTGTTGTTTACAAACAGGAGCACGTATAATTGTTTATAAACATAAGCATGTGGTATATTACAATATTTAACAAGAACAAACTTTTGTGTTACAAAACATTGATGGTTAATTTTCTCTGTTTCTGTAGGTATCTTCGTGAACGTCGTCAGGCCGAACGAGAAGCTGCAGAAAAATTAAGCTTAATAGATCCTGATTGCCCAGAGGGCCACATGCCATTGTCTGACTCTGAGCGTAGGGAGACTCTAAAGCTCCTTAAGAAAAGTATGGAATCAAAATTATATTTTAGTTCTAAAATGTATACTCTTGTTTAAAAAAAAAAAAAAAAAAAAATCTGATCGCACACATCTCATTAGCAGGTCGTATTCTTAGAATTTAGGACAGTTGAGTACTCAGGATTGTAATAGACTTTAACAGCTAGGGCCGTACTAGCCAGGAGGAAAGCCGGGAAATTTCCCGGTGGGCCGTAGACGGTGAATTTTTTAGTGGGTCGTCCGCTTTTATCATAAGTAGTGGTTGGTATATGTACAAAGAAGCACATACTCCTCGCATACTTGGGGAAACGGAACGGAGGACGATAACATGTCGAGTACCGGCAATATAGTCAGCTAATCCCAGACCAATGTTGCCAGCCCATGATGTAAAAATAGCCTTTCACATTTTCCGTAATTCAGTCCTTGAAAGGTTTCTGATTTCCCACTCTGCTTTATTAATATAATTTTACTAATACTGAAGTATTCAGCTTAATTGAAATCTCAAATGATGCCATAACTTGAAACTAAATAATAATTTACAATTTACAGCACGGTTGTTTTGCGTATAGAAAATATACAGGGTCGGATTAAGACCATTTTTGGCCCCGGATCGGGAAAATACAAGGGGGCCCATCAAAAACTTCTATAAATGAGCCCGCTCTCAACACAGTCAGATGGATCCATGAATTATATAGAAGTGACTCATGTGATGTTCTTTTAACCTTTTATGGTGAAAATGTTTTTAGTAATTTTTAAAATTTCTGGAGCCCCTTGGTCACGGAGTCCTGGAGAAAAAAATGCCTTCCTGGTGGACTCCTGGGTTTGAAATACGGCCCTGTTAATAGCCGAAGAAAATTCAGTTTTCTTTTATTTATTTATGTTTTTATTTGGATTTGAGTACAAGACATTTTAGACACAATTGAGTAGCCATGATATTTCGAACGAGAGTCTACATTCAGACAAAAAAAAGGACTTTCATCTAGTTTTTCTAGTTTTGTAGAGTATTATTAATTCATAATTGCATAATAAATGGTTGAATTAAAGTCGGCAGTTCCAAAGATGTATCCTAACAGTGAACAGCTAACGTCTCAGTCACACTAATCGTAATAACAAACAATCAGCCAAATAGGTATGTCTTCCTGCACTGTCGCTTATTCAGTCATAATATTTCATGCTTATAATTTTAAGTTTCTGAAAATCTTCATTATAACTTTTTAATTTGGTTTAAAATGTAATTTTTTTTTAAAAGTAAGTGTATGATTTTAATTTCATTCGGGATGCTAAACTGTGCTAGCAATTACCTATTTAGAACTAAATACGAAACAACTTTTGAAAAGGAAAACTTTTTTTTTTTTAACGAGAAAAGATACTTGTAAAGAAGTTAATTCATAAAATGCATATAATTGATGTACAATAGACAGCAAAAGTACGCACTCATTTCCTGATTTGATCCTCGAATTTGTGTTTGACAAATCAAGTTTGTAGGTATTTTCGAGTTTGTTTCTTTTCCTCTCACATTTTCATTCCAGTAAGTCATTCATAATCATTCACTTTCATTAATCATGACCTTGTCGAGATTGTCATCTAACCAAGAAAACTCAAATCTTCATATTGCACCGCACCTCATTCCAATTATAAGGTACACTGGCAAATATTTCCTGATTTGCTTAAGGCGTGGCTGATATTAACCCCGGATGAATTTAAACCAGTAAACATACATCCTTAAACCCCCCATCCTCTTTTGATCATTTGCCACAAACCGTATGAAAAATCGGACTTCAGTTAGAAATTATAAACCCAAATGAAATTCATGAGTTTAAAAATAATAACTCTATGTGTATATATATATATATATATATATATATATATATATATATATATATATATTAAGATTGGCACGGTTTTTCCTACGCTGAAACAAATTTTGAAAGCATTTTTTCCACTCTGAGTATGCTACCTCAGCATGCATCAACAGCTGCTTCAGGCGACAGAAATCACTCACCACACATCTTATTTTTCATGCAGGAGAACAAAAAAGAAGTCATTAGCTGATAAAGCAAGGAAGTACGGACAATATGTCATTAATTTGACATTCTTACTAGACAAGAAAAATCTACAGTTTGGTGTGCTGAGTGGGAAGTGGTGGTGTTGTGGTGAATAATGATGCGACGACTTGGGTTTGTTTCACGCAATTCATTGATGACCTTCGACAAAAATTGCCGGAAGTTTTACAACAGTAGTCACGACATTATTGAGAAAACTTTAATCTTGTGCTATGTAAATAAACATGGAGAAACTAGTTTGATCAAGGTCAAAATGTTGCTCACTTTTAGTAGCCAATATCATGTTCGAAGTTTTTCTCGCGATTTTCCCGTTTCCTTCCAGTTTCTCGTTCCACAAACTTTATTATTACTTGAGAAGCAGACATAGTTATTCGATGTAGAGCGCTCACCTAAGGTTTTGTCGGGGTTCTTCTGTTTCCTCGCGCATTGTCATTTAGCAGTTTCTTTCATAATGGTTCACTTCCATTAATCATCTGTCTCCTTTAGCTTAAAGGTCATTATCCAGGGACATTAAAGATTACATTTCTTTCTGTTATAGTTTACTTGCGTAGTTTTCCGTACTATTTTAGCTGGTCAGTGTAGGTACGATAGCAAATGGCTTTGGGCAACAATATAAGGTACAACGAGTGAGGAAATGTTTTGAGAAGAAAGTCACAAGTAACACTTCGCTCCTTTGTATCCGGAATGGTGGAATGCAACACATGTCCTGAAACAGTCAGTCCAAATTAAGATGCATATGGATTCCCTGCTCAGTCAGCAATAGGTTCGTGAGTTATGGGACTGTAAAGTTAACATAGGAATCCATAGGAAACACAACATCTAGGCATTTGCTTGATATCTCTTTCTGCTAACCTTATATAATATGCTACATAGAAACCGTACTATCTATAAAGCACGAGAGGCAAGTGGAAGATAGTATTCAAACAGAAACAAGATTGAATTTGGTTTAAATCAAAGGATTGTTATTGAAGACACGTTGGAAGCATTTACAGAGAACAATCGACGTGCAGATCGAGGAACAAAGCATGAGAAGCACAGAAGGTTTGCATACGTTTTTTTTATTTTTTTAAATTTTTTATTTATTTATTTTTTTAATGTACTGCCAAAGGTAACTGCTATACATATTCCAGCCAAGTGCTAGGGAATCACCCACGAACATTGTGACGCGTCTTAGTCCACAGCGTTATATTTTGTTCAGATTAGCAGAAAGAAACGCCAAGAAAATGTCTAGACGTATTTCCTGTAGATTCATATGTCAAATTTACACGCCCATAACATCCAAACCCATTGGTGACTGACGCTGAAAATGATACTGGCTCTTTCAGGATAGTTTCAAAGGAGTGAAATGGTTAATGTTAGAAGACTTATGTAGAAAATTTTTAGTGATGATCATTTTAAAGTATTTTATTTAATCATCTGCCACGAAAATTCCGTCTTCTTTCGAGGTAGAACAAAACGTTAGTATTGTAATGGCAGTGATTTTCCTTCACAGTTCAGCATTTGGATAAGGAAGTTAACTGTAATCGACCTATTGAACATTTATATCATTGGTAACACTTTTTTTTTTTTTTTTTTTTTTTGTAAATTTTATTTTTTATTTTTTAGATTACTACGAGTCAATCAACGAGCTGAACATGCTTCCTGCTGGATCAGACACTTTGCGAGTCCGTCAGAAGAAAGCAGAGCTCGAGAAACAGTTATCAAAGTTGGACGAAGGAATTAAGGTGTTCTCCAGACCAAAAGTTTATGTGAAAATTGGTGTATAATGTTAGACGTTTTCTGATAGAGATTCATTGTTTTGTTGTCTTGTGTTGTCAGTTTTGTGTCCTTTGTGTGAGATATTTCGTTTGTTTCTCTTTTATCTTTCCATCTTGTTGTTTCTCTTGAAAC